>NW_027632759.1:0-216162 GCF_902686455.1 Sciurus vulgaris | reverse complement strand
TTGTTTCTTTTGTTTCAATTTCGTTGATTTCAGCTCTGAGTTTACCTATTTCCTGTCTTCTACTACTGTTTGGTGTTGGTCTGTTCTTCTTTTTCTAGGGCTTTGAGCTGTAGTGTTAGGTTGTTTATTTGTTGATTTTTACTTCTTTTTATTGAATGCGCTCCATGAAATAAATTTCCCTCTAAGTACTGCTTTCATAGTGTCCCAAAGATTTTGATATGATGTTTCTTTGTTCTCATTTACCTCTAAGAATTTTTTAATTTCCTTCCTAATATCTTCTGTTATCCATTCATCATGTAATAGCATATTGTTTTAATCTCCAGGTGTTGGAGTAGCTTCTGTTTTTTACTCTTTCATTTATTTCTAACTTCAATCTATTATGATCTGATAGAATACAAGGTAGTGTCTCTATCTTCTTGTATTTGCTTACATTCGCTTTGTGGCATAATACATGGTCTATTTTAGAGAAGGATCCATGTGCTGCTGAGAAGAGAAAGTGTACTCCGCTCTTGGTTTGGATGGTATATTCTATAATGTCCGTTAAGTCTAAATTATTGATAGTATTATGGAGGTCTATGGTTCTTTGTTCAATTTTTGTTCGGAAGATCTGTCCAGTGGTGAGAGAGGCGTGTTAAAATCACCTAGTATTATTGTGTTATGGTCTATTTTGTTTCTGAAATTGAGAAGGATTTGTTTGACATACATGGATGAGCCACTGTTTGGGGCATAGATGTTATGATTGTTATGTCTTGCTGATTTATGGTTCCCTTAAGCAGTATGTAATGTCCTTCTTTATCCCTTCTGAGTAGTTTTGACTTGAAGTCCACATTATCTGAAAAGAGGATGGATACCCCAGCTTTTTTGCTGAGTCCATGTGCATGGTATGTTTTTCCCCCATCCTTTCACCTTTAGTCTATGGGTATCTCTTTCTATGAGGTGAGTCTCTTGCAGGCAACATATTGTTGGATCTTCTTTTTGGATCCAATCTGCAAGTCTATGTCTTTTGATTGATGAGTTCAGGCCATTAATATTCAGGGGTTATATTGAGATTGATTAGTATTCCCGGTCATTTGGTTCATTTTATTTATTTATTTATTTATTTATCTATTTTGAGACGACTGGTTCTTCCTTTATTTGACAATTCCTTTAGGATAGTTCCTCCCATTGCTGATTTGTTTCTTTGTTTTTCATCTCTTCCTCGTGGAATATTTTGCTGAGAATGTTCTGTAACGCTGGCTTTCTTTTTGTAAATTCTTTTAGCTTTTGTTTATCATTTAAAGATTTTATTTCATCATCAAATTGAAGGTAAGTTTGCTGGGTATAAGATTCTTGGTTGGCATCCATTTTCTTTCAGGGCTTGAAAAAATGTTGTTCCAGGCCCTTCTAGCTTTTAGGGTCTGGATTGAAAAATCTGCTGATATCCGTATTGGTTTCCCCCTAAATGTAATTTGGTTCTTTTTCTCTCAAGTCCTTTAAAATTCTGTTTTTATTTTGTGTGTTAGGTATTTTCATTATAATGTGCCTTGGTGTTGGTCTGTTGTAATTTTGTATATTTGGAGTCCTATAAGCCTCTTGTACTTGATCTTCCATTTCATTCTTCAGATTTGGGAAATTTTCTGATAGTATTTCATTGAATAGATTGTTCATTCCTTTGGTCTGTTTCTCTAAGCCTTCCTCAATCCCAATAATTCTTAAATTTGGCCTTTTCATGATATCCCATAGATCTTGGAGGTTCTGTTCATGATTTCTTACCATCTTCTCTGTTTGTTCAACTTTGTTTTCAAGGTTAAATATTTCATCTTCAATATCTGATGTTCTGTCTTCCAGGTGTTCTATTCTATTGGTTATGCTTTCTATGGAGTTCTTAATTTGGTTTATTGTTGCCTTCATTTCAAGGATTTCTGTTTGGTTGTTTTTCAATATCTCTAACTCTTTATTGAAATGATCTTTTGCTTCCTGTATTTGCTCTTTTAACTGTCGATTGGTGCGATCATTCAGTGCCTGCATTTGCTCTTGCATCTCGTCATTTGCTTCCCTGATCATTTTAATTATGTACATTCTGAACTCCCTTTTTGTCATTTCTTCTGCCATGCTGTCGTTGGGTTTCATTGATGTACCATCTAGATTTGTTTGCAGCATTTTCTTTCCTTGTTTTCTCATATTGTTCAGTTATCAGTTGACCGCTGTGATATTGCAGATTTCCTCTATTGTCTTATAATATCCCTGAAGCTTTCTAGTATATCCCCTCTTAGCCTTCAGTAGCCTGAAGTCTTGGAGGGAGTTGATAATGCGGGGCTCCACAAGGAAGCTGACTCCCTAGGGGTGGTGGCCTTCCGGTGGGGTATATTCCCTGCTAGTGGGCAGAGGTACCTTCACTTGCTGATGAATGGTCATCCAAAGGGAAAGTAGGATGTGGGCTGATGCAAGACCAGTTTGGGTCTGTGTCTCTGATTTTACAGTCCTTTTGGGAGAACCTCACCTGACAGCGAGGACTCACCCAGTGGGGAGGTCTCGCTGGTCGGTTTCCCTCCCAGAGGTTCCGATCAATTCACAACTACCTCCTGGGCTGGGCAGCCTTCTTCTGCAATGTTCCCAGGGACCTGGACCTACCTCCTGGGCCTGGAAGCCTCGCCCTTCGCAGATGAATCTCCTTAGGCTGCCTCTCCTCAGAGAAGCTGCCTGCAGACCTGGAGCTTTCGCTCTGCCCCTCATTTTTTCTGTGGGGCTCTTCCACCAAGAAGCCGCCTAGGCCCTGGGACCCTGCTCTGCACTTTTCGCCTGGCTATGCGGCCCCTCCTCTGAGCAGCCACCTGGAGCCCCTTACAATCGCTTTGAGTCCCAGTGACCCGCCACAACGCCCTTTTCCTCCGGCAGCCACCTGGTGTTCCCTGCAGTCGCTCTAAGTCCAAGTGACCCACCACGCAACTCCTTCTCCGCCAGGCAGTCACCCAGAGATCTGGTGCGTCACGAGTCCCAGGAACTCACTGTACACCTTCTTGTCCCGACTGCCACCCGTAGCCCTGGTGCAGTCACTTCGAGCCCAAGCACCCCTCCGCGCTCCTCCTCCTTCTCCAGACAACCCCCCTGTGTTCAAGAGTGGATGCTCTGGGACCAAACCACTCACCACGCTGTTCCACCGGATAGCCGCCCAGAGCCCTGGCGCAGCTGCTCCAATTCCAAGTGACGTGCCGAGCCGTATTTCTCCTTCTCCTCTGGGCAGCCCCCTGTGTTCAGGGGTGGTCGCTTTCAGTCCAAACAGCTCACCAAGCACCTTCTCCTTTGGGGCAGCCTCCCAGAGCCCGGGTGGGTTGTGCCGAGTCCAAGCGCTGTGCCGAGCGGCCTCCTTTTCGATGCTCCCAGTTGTCCGCGTTCACTGCTCCAGCGGGGGGAGGGGTGTCTCGCGACAGCTCTACTTCAAAGTTGCCTGCATTCGGGGACTACTGCCCCATCTGGGACGTCTGCCCAATGGGGGACACTCACCCGGCTGCTTTGAGTTGGTCCCAGTCTCTCAATATCTCCTCTTCTTGAGTCCTGCGTCCACGCTGCTCCTCTGGATAGCCGCCCGGAGCCCTGGCGCAGCTGCTCCAATTCCAAGTGACGTGCCGAGCCCGTATTTCTCCTTCTCCTCTGGGCAGCCCCCTGTGTCAGAGGGTGGTCGCTTTCAGTCCAAACAGCTCACCAAGCACCTTCTCCTTTGGGCAGCCTCCCAGAGCCTGGGTGGTTGCTCCGAGTCCAAGCGCTGTGCCGAGCGGCCTCCTTTACAGCGCTCCCAGTTGTCCGCGTTCACTGCTCCAGCGGGGGAGGGGAGTCTCGCCCGCAGCTCTACTTCATAAAGTTCCCTGTTTTCGGGGCTACCGCCCCATCTGGGACGCCTGCCCAATGGGAGACGCTCCCCCGGCTGCTTTGAGTTGGTCCCAAGTCTCTCTATATCTCCTCTTCTTGAGTCCTGAGTCCTGGAGCAACACGAAACGCAGCCACCCTCTAGTCCGCCATCTTGAATCTCCCCTCAGCTCTGATTTTAATTATTTCCTGTCTTCTACTACTTTTGCTGTTATTCTGTTCTTCTTTTTCTAGGGCTATGAGCTGTAATGTTAGGTCATTTAATTGTTGACTTTTCATTCTTTTCTGGAATGCACTCCATGCAATGAATTTTCCTCTTAGTACCACTTTCATAGTGTCCCAGAGATTTTGACATGTCGTATCATCTCATTGACCTCTAAGAATTTTTAAATCTCCTCCTTGATGTTTTTTTGTTATCCATGTTTCATTCAATAGCATATTATTTAGTCTCCAAGTGTTGGAATAATTTCCTTTTTTTACTTTGTCATTGATTTCTACTTTTAGTCCATTATGATCTGATAGAACACAAGGCAGTATCTCTATTTTTTTGCATTTCCTAAGGGCTGCTTTGTGGCATAACATATGGTCTATTTTCGAGAAGGTTCCATGTGCTGCTGAGAAAAAATTGTATCTGCTCGTTGATGGATGGAATATTCTATATATGTCTATTAAGTCTAGGTTATTGAGTCCTGTGGTTTCTTTGGTTGGATTTTGTTTGGAAAATCTATCAAGTGATGACAAGCTGTCTCTTGCAGGCAGCATATTGTTGGGTCTTTCTTTTAATCCATTCTGCCAGTCTATGTCTTTTGATTGAAGAGTTTAAGCCATTAACATTCAGGGTTATTATTGAGAAATGATTTGTATTCCCAGTCATTTGGCTTATTTTTGGTTTTTAAGTTGGCTTGGTTTCTCCTTTGAGTGGTTTTCCTCTAAAGTAGTTCCTCCCTTTGCTGACCTCCATTGTTGTTTTTCATTTCCTCCTCATGGAATATTTTGTTGAGAACATTCTGTAGTGCAGGCTTTCTATTTGTAAATTCTTTTAACTTTTGTTTATCATGGAAGGATTTTATTTCATCTTCAAATCTGAAGGTTAGTTTTGCTGGGTATAGGATTCTTGGTTGGCAACCATGTTCTTTCAGAGCTTGAAATAATTTGGTCCAGGCCCTTCTACCTTTTAGAGTCTGGGTTGAGAAGTCTGCTGCTATCTGTATTGGCCTCCCCCTATATGTAATCTGATGCTTTTCTCTCGCAGCCTTCAAAATCCTATCTTTATTTTGAATGTTAGGCATTTTCATTATAATGTGCCTTGGTGTGGATCTGTTGTGATTCTGTGCATTTGGTGTTCTGTAAGCCTCTTGTATTTGATTTTCCATTTCATTCTTCAGGTTTGGGAAATTTTCTGATATTATTTCATTGAATAAGTTGTTCATTCCTTTGGTTTGTATCTCTGTGCCTTCCTCAATCCCAATAATTCTTAAATTTGGTCTTTTCATGATGTTCCATAGTTCTTGGAGATTCTGTTCATGATTTCTTACCATCTTCTCTGTTTGGGCGACTTTATTTTCAAGATTAAATATTTTGTCTTCATTGTCTGAGGTTCTGTCTTCCAAGTGGTCTAGTCTGTTGGTGATGCTTTCCATTGAGTTTTTTATTTGGTTTATTTTCTCCTTCATTTCAAGGATTTCCTTTTGTTTTTTTTTTTGTTTGTTTGTTTGTTTTTTGTTTTTTTTTTAAATCTCTATCTCTTTTTTGAAATGATCTTTTGCTTCCTGCAGGTGCTCTTTCAGCTTATTGGTATTATCTCTCATTGCCTGCATTTGCTCTCTTATCTCATCCTTTGCTTTGCAAATCATCTTTATCATGTATAATCTGAAGTCCTTTTCTGACATTTCTTCTAACATACTGTCATTGGATTCTATTACTATAGAATCTAGATTTGTTTGGATCATTTTCTTCCCTTGTTTTTCATGTTGTTCATGTATCTTCTGCTCTAGCACTGCAGATCTGGGGTATTGCAGATTTCCCCCTATAGGCTTATAGTGGCCCTATAGGTTTCCAAAACCCTTTCTTTAAGGGGAGATCAATATTAGCAGTGCCCAAACCAGACACTATGCAATCCTAGACCAAATAGCCCCTACGGGGACAATAACATCATGTAAATAAGGGAGAAAGCGACTCTGAGGTAACAGGTAAACAGAAGGAAAAGAAAGCAAGAAACGTAAAGAAATAAAAACTTAAATATTTTTTTAAAAAAGGAGAAAAAAGAAAATCTACTGTATAATAGTCATATTGTAATGAAACCTCCCAGTGTTCAGTAGCCCGATGTATGAGAGGTACCTGAGAATGAGCTTCAAGCCTCCAGCAGGCGTCGCAGGATGGGATTTGCCCCACCCCAAGATCAGAGCTACGGCTTCTAGAATTATCCAAGATGGCTGCTCTGGCTTCCAAATGTGTTGGCAAATGGGGAGCTGCAGCTCAGGGGTGGATGTGGTCAGCTGGAGGTCCTGGAGAGAGGATGCAGTTGGTCCGGTAGGGGTCCTGGAGGTCGGGTGTGTTTGGTGTGGTTGTGCGATCCAGGAGGCCAGGTGCAATCAGTTGGTCTGGGGTCCTGGTGATAGGATGCAGTCAGTTGGTCTGGGGGTCCTGGCAGCAGGGAGCAGTCAGTTTATGTGAGGGCCCCAGAGGCAGGGAGTGATTGGTTTGGCTGAGGGATTCTGGAGACGGGACTTTGTCAGTCCAGTCAGGAATCCTACAGGGCCTGGCTGTTGTCTCAAAACGGCAGCAGCCACGTGTAATCAAACCTGCAGGTACTGGGACAGTGAACTTCCAGGCAGCAGCAGGCAGCTGGCTCTCCACTGGTGGTCTGTGGTCAGTCTGCTGGCAGCTGTCGAACAATCAGGAGGTGAACCTGGAGCATTGGGTGATTGATAAGGGTAAGGCAGGCGATGGACAGGTGAGAGGCAGGCAAATGGCAGATGATAGATGCCTGACAGTGAGCAATCTGTTCTCAAAAAAGGCATTGATATGCTGGCAGACTGCAGGTCATCACAGCAGACAAATGGGGTAAAGAGCAGGGATTGATAAGCAGCAAAACCTGCCTCACCGAGAAACAGATATCCTCTGCTTGAATCCGGCATTGCAGAGCAACAAGGAATGCAGCCTCCCTCTAGACCGCCATCTTGGATCCCACATTATTTTTTAATATTTCTAGATAGTGAGATTTTAATGGAAGGACTGTGTCTATAACTCCTTTGTATTCACACAACTCTTAGATGATAGTGTCTCTACATTGAGCCTCCTTATTTTTCTTCTCTTACAAACACACACACACACACACACACACACACACACACACAAACACACCACCCTGCATCTGCATATTGTCTCTTCTTCCCACACTAGAAAGTGTTGAATTATTTATTTCTCTTTATCCCTGTTACCTTCTGTCTTAGCTCATGCCACCATCATCTCCCAAATTACCAAAACAATCTCCTTATTTGCTGGTCCTTCTTTCTGTCTTGCTCCTTTCAGCCCAAAAGTATTTATAATTTTCACCATTTTAATTTCAGTTGGAATAAAATATTTAATAAATGTATAATGTTCTCTAAGGCACTTTCTCAGTAATGCCTATATATGTGCATAAGAATAGTTTACATTAATGTGTGTAGATTTCTGTGTATATTTATTTATTTATTTTTTTAATTCAGGAACTTCATCTCAGGAAACTTGGCAGGGTGTTTCCTCAAATGATGAATTCAAGAACTATGACTTTCCAAAATATAAATCACAGCCTCTAATTAACCATGTACCCAGGTATTTTTTTAAATGAAAATGGGAGAAATTATATGATTCTTTTTCACTTCTTGAAGTATTTGCCACAATAAATATTTCATACAAATAATAATACACACAATTCTTAAATATTTTGGGACCTAATGTAATTAAATTTCTCCCTTCCTTTGTCATGTTAATTTTATAATTCAGTAAGGAAAAATTAGTAGCATATAAAGTAGCATTGAGCTGTAAATAAAATGAGTGTACAACTTATGTACTAGAATTCTAGAGTTTATCTAGGTAGCTCCTTTTCCCAGAAAGAAAGCATTGAGCATTGATTAATGCCTTATTTGGTACCATAAAGATCATGATACATTTTGTTTTGCTTTCTACAGAATTGTTCTCTGTTTTCTCACAAAACACCTAAGTAAAATTTTGACTCTGATGCTTACATCAGATGCCCCATATGTATTTTGTTCAGCGTTACTTACATAATTTGTACTTGAAGAATATAAACTGTGACTCCACAACAAAATGTAATGTCCTGAATGTCAGCAGTTCAGATGAAGTTTTTTCTCACAGCTACAACCAGATCAGTCTAAAACTCCCTGTAAAATTGATCTGAATATTTTGACTTGTGGGATGCATTATTTTTGCAGTAACATAGAATATCCCCTTGTGTTTCATTTTCCATTAAAATTTTAAAGTCACCATAATATCAAATTAAGGACATTGTCTATTTTAATTAAAAAATTCACATTGCTTACAACATAACATACTTCTTGTACTTCCATTTCTTCTCAAACTAGGGAAGTAATAGCAAAACATTTCTGATACCAGAAATATTTTTAAATATTTGTATGTACTGATTTTTTAGTATAATAACTGATTTTCTCAGCTAGACATTCTTAGGAACAATAGCCATGAATGTTGACCTTTTTTCCTATGGTAATGTTCAGTGTAGAAGAATGAAGACCTGTGAAGCAGATTGTCCATGAACTTAGCTCCAAGCTTGTCAGTGCCTAGGGTTCTCTGGATATGTGCCAGAATGGCAAAGTGCTGAGGACTGGAAGAGTCTGGAGAATGTCTAGTTTTGCAGGATCCCCAGGGCCTACTTAGAACACTCAGGGGAGAATATTTCTCTACTTGTAATGGTACTTTTGTCAGTGAAAGTCAGTGAAAATTAGAACCTCTGATTTCTCAACCAGAGATAATCCCATTAAAATAATCCCTACCTCCACTATTCCCAGTTATGTTAATTTCATAACTACAATTAGCATTCTTTATTAACTCTTGGCTTGGTGGTCTTGATTAAGGAAGTACGAAGTTATGCACATTTAAATTGAACTTAGTACCTTCTAGTGCCCATTGCTATAAAAAATTATTGAATGGCTTGTCTCTGTTTATCTTGAATCACATTGATATATTTTGGGGTCACTTTTCCATGTTTTATCCATATGATAGAAAAATGATACTTCTATGCACTTGCCTTCATTTCAATACTGTGAAAATGGTTAAGTGTCATTAAGCCATAGCTTCCTCAAATGTATAATGATTATGATTATTTATGGTAGTATCCAGAATGTTTCAGGAACATGCTTAAGTTAAACATACATATATATAATATACTATACATGGTACAATATACGTTATATTCATTACATAGTTTCTCTTAATGATCTGGCTCTCTCATTGTGATCAAGAACACCTGCTAGAATTGATCAACTATATCAAGGCTGTGTTCTCCAAATTTTTGATCTCTTATGTTCTCTTTTTCCTTATATTTAACTGTCTTTCAGGTTGCTGCTTCTCTATTACTCACATTTCCTCCAAAGCAGTAATAAGTGGGAAGATAAGGGTGGTACCAGCCACATTTACCCTTATATCTTGAAAGCAAGGCTTTTAGTAGAAACCACTGAAAGGCTTCTTCCAAAGTCTCGTTGGCCAACACATTAATTGAAAGAGAGGTTGGGAATTGGGAGCATGATTGTTGTAATCAGCCTAAAGTTAGAAACAGTCCTGATTCATGATGTCTCTGTCAATTAACAAGGAAAAGGGACAGTAGATATTGATAGGCTACTAAGAACATCTGCCATAAGGACACTATATTGCCCCCAGTTCTTCATGATTCATGAAGAACAGTAAAAGGAAAACGTTGAATATTTTAATTTTCATCACTTCAGAAAATAGAGGAATCTAAAATTTTACTTAAGATCCAGTCTTTTCTTGCAAATGTGGAACTGAGATATAATTAATACTATATAGTCTCAATAGCAATTCAAATTCAAGTGTATCTGGGGTACTCCAAATCAGTACTTGAAAACAGTTATCCATATTAAACAGCCAAGATTAAAGAAAAAAAACAAAGCATTCTAAATACTGATTTGTCCTTTTTCAACTTTTACAGTAATTGAGAGTAAAGCTAATGATGCAGTTCTTTGCTATTTTACAGTTTGAATCTAAGAAAAGGGTTTTAGCAGAAGAGGCCATGAAGCATGCATACTTTCAAAGTCTGGGCCCAAGAATACATGCTTTATCAGAAAATAAGAAAATCCAAAGTTTACCCCCTTCATATTAATTTGTCTAATGTTGGGGAATGAGATGGATTAGAGGATTAGAAAGAGTGGGTTGCTGATTTTAAATCTAAAACATTGGTCATTTTTGAAAGTAGATCAAAATTTCTTAAAGGAAGTAGCCCCACTGCAATTTTTCTAATCAATCATAATTTTCCTTTCTGTATAAATGTTTTAATATATGTATATTGCCACTACTCTAAGAAACTGTAAGAAACCCATAATTCTTAAGTATGGATCATCAATCTTACTGTATTTAATTTGAAATATACCTTCTGTGATGGCATCTGCAGGTCTAATACAAATTCAATTCAGTTGTTAAGAGTGGATTTCTATAAAGATTAATGAGACACAGTAGAAACATAAGATAGTTTCCTTGTGGAAGAACCTTACCTTAATATATAAAGTTGATTTTCCATTCTGAAGGTCACTCTGACTTTACCATCCCTATGACAGGGGTCAGTGTATTATCAAAGTCACTAAAATAATACATTTCCCATGTGGGAAGTAACTCTTCAGTTTTACTTCTGATATTCTTTTCTAAAAATTGGCCCAGTATTTTACTTTAAAATGGAGTAAGGTAAGTGAGGGATTAGGATAATATTTTGGAATTGAGCTGTGAAAATCTTTCATTTATTTCCCATTCTCAATTACTAGAGAATAGTGATTTATTAAGATTTATAGAGCAATCAGCAACAAGAAAATTGAACAAGTAATCCTTTAGACTTTTTACTTAGCGCTTACAGGATATTTTTTAACAGAAGACTACCTTCTGACAGAGATTGGAAATGAGAAATGATTTATAGGTACTTTTCTAATAAACATTAATATTTCATTATTAATAACAAATTTCAGTTTGAGATAGTAGTACCACCCTGTTTCATGTTATTCACTAAAAGTCTGAAGGGAGTTTGAGGACCTGATACCTTTATGCCATCATGAAAAGCAATAAAGGACAGAGAGAATAAGAACCTGGTAATGCATTTGATGAGGTCTCTCAACCCAGTAAGTTCTGGAACTTAAAATTTTTATTTTGTCCACATTGCTCTGTCAGAAAAATCTTAATTTTAAAAGAATGTATGTTCTTGTGATTTTTCTATTGAGAGTTTGGCACACTACACCTTTGTGATGGATGTTCTTCTTAGAAAGGGAATAGTACAGCCCTCAGAGCTTGGTGCCTCAGTGTTTGGATCTGGTGATGCTGTGCTTCAGAGTGTGAAAGTCAGGACTGGGACACCTGGGTACAGGACCATGTTGAGGATATTGGTAGAAAGATGTATTAGAGGCAAGGGACTAACACTCATGTAGGCTTTGTTGATATACTTGCTCATGGGACTTCTTTGTTAAAAGAGTGAATTGGTTTCCAGTGGAATCAAACCCCTCTGGAACCCAGAATCTATCACCCCTTTTCTGTGATTTCTTTTTCTCCTCTTTTGGAGAACTAAGCAATGAACTCAGCAAATAAATTTTTAGGCATTTTCCAAGAGTGGTCAATGAAGAGAAAGTATCACTAGCTGAACATGTTAGCTTAAAGGCTTTTTACAGTGACTTGGAAACTAACTAAACTTCTGCTCATTTCATGGTCCTATTAGGCCAAAACTCATACAGGGTTCTTTCTCTTTCCTGAAGAAACTTAGTGGATAGGGAATGTTATCACAAAATGCCTTGATGTCATAAGATGAATACCTATAGGAGCAGGAAATGAGGGGAGAATTTTCCATGACTTCAATTTTTACCAACTTAAAAAACAGGGACTATTTCCTTTTTTCAAAATCACTGGTGCTTCAGGGTTTACCAAACTCAGTACCATTCAGAGTTGCAGGTCTTCCTTATGGCGATCTTCCCCATTTGTTGTTCCCTAGTAAATTTCAAGGAACACAGGAACATTCATCAATGCCCTATTCTTGGAACCATCTGACAGGGTTGATTGTATATATGAGTATTGATATTCAAGTCTTTCCAAGTCTATCATCAGACTCTCACCTTTGTGGAAAGGTAATGAGAAGCCAATTAGCTCTCTGTGCAAAAGCAAGATGTATCTAAGCCTTTGAGATGTTTATTAATAGAAGAGAAGGACATCAGTTTCTTGTGTTCATTCAAAAGTGGGCATAGGGCATTCAGTGAACCTGAATTAAATTAATGACTATCCCCTGAATAGAGTGGCCACCTAGTTCTTTTCCATTTTTCAAAACTGAATTGTCAATCCTTCTCTCTGTTCCAGCAACCTTAGCTATTGAATAAATATTGACTTCTGAGTTGGTTCTTTGTTCTTCTACTGGGGCCTTCTTTCCAAATTTTAGTTAGAAGAATAGAAAGAAACTGTCTTCACCAACACACACAAAAAGAAGTGACCTGCTGTGACCTTGAAAGAAGCAATGCAGATGTTCCATAAAGAAATAGAGAAAGGGAATCCCACTCCTATGGTTGTGATCATGGTATTGAACAAAGTTTTGGCAATTTCACAACATCATTTCTTCTTGATAAAAATTGCATTAATAAATTTTATAACTAAAATATTTTCATCTATGTGAGACACTTAGAAATGAAAACATAAATTCCAGGTCCTTGCCATTTAATGGGGTCCCTGGAACTTTGCCAGCTGCTACACAAAATTTTCCAAAAAAATCTCTGGAACGTTAGCAGTGCAACTGCTATGGGACTGTGGAGACAAAGAAATGAAACTTCTGATGACTACATCTTGAAAGTGAAATACCATGGCTCTTGCTGATTTATTTTTCTTTGAAACCAGATGCTGATGTGGATTCACTTGGATGGGGAAGCTACAGGTTTTGGACAATAGAATTCCCTGATGCCAGTGATCCCTTGTAATGTACCTACATCATACAATGAGAAGAAATATTAAAACAATTCTAAGTTTCACAGGAAGCATTTGAAGGTCTATGGCACAGGGAGTCTATCTCTGAAAATCAGTCATGACAAACTTCTAGGGGGTCAGAGTGGAAACAAGGACAAGGTAGAAGTTGATTTCCCATCTTTCACCGTTGGAATCACATCATGGTAGAGTTGTATATTATCCCTAGTCCCCCCCCCCTTTTTTTTTTTCCTGTGTTTTCTGTATCTTGGTGCATTACATACACATGACTCAAACATTAGGGTTTCCAAGGAGTAGGTATATAAATGGCCTTATACACCTGATGACAACTTCAAAAGCATATACTAAAATAATTCCAGGGGGATAAATGGCAAAAGTATTCAGCACTTGTAAGGCATAAGGACTTCTTCAGTACCACTCGCATGGCCAGAAGGAGGAAATGGGTCTGATTCAAACTGTCTCTCCAAACCAGGTGAGTTGGCTACACCTGGGACAATCTGGGGACCAGATACAGGGTATGTTGGTGTAACCATGTCCACTTGAGTACATGTCAAGGGAAGATGGGAGAATCCTGTATCCCAGTGGACCCTGGAACCATCTTGTGAGAGAAAGGGCTTTCGGTATGAAGTCCACAAAAAAAGTGACCTCACTTCCTTGGCAGTAGAACACACAGAACTTGGAATCCTAGTAGCTAGGCACCCACATTCCAGATAAACTCAAATTCTGCTCACTTGTGTGAGACAGCAAGCCCAGAGTCATGAGTTCCTATTGTCTACTCTTCTTTGGATGCTTATTTCTCAGCAAAGTCCCTAGAAGGGGGCTTTACCAAAATTGGAAGCACTGTATCAATGTTGGGACCAACAATTCTGGTGATATTTCCCATGAAGACCAGAGGTGAAACAGGACAGGCCATTGGAAGTGAGGAGTCTAGCCCTCCACTTGGATTCCCATTTAGGTAGCACCAGACTCTCAGAATTTTTGACTCTCTGAGTTTATATTTGTGTCTCATATTTTTGACACATTGCATTTGATGTTGACCAATCTGCGAGACTATCCTTTAAGAGTGCCACCTTACATCATCCACATCTCAGAGAGACATAACTACATATTTGAGTGAGTACAAACGAGTACAAACGAGCCCTAGTAACTATACTTCTTAGCAAGTATTTTCTAAACACGTTAGAGAGCCTTTCTACTCACCTCAGAGTGCCTGCAATATACACCTCAGGGAACACTTTTGACTGACCACAGAGACCTTTCCCATACACTGAAAATAGCCCTTTTATTCACTTAAGTGAACACTTATACTCTCATCAATAAGCCTTTCTACAATCCTCATAAAGCCCTCCTACACCCTTCACAGGGACCTTTCTACATGTCAGAGAGCCCACACTACATAAAAGTGAGAACCCACTTAACATGTCAGAGAATCTTTCCTACAGACCTCAAACTCATTTCCATACACGTCTTCATAATGACTCCCTACTAATACCAGGAGCTTTTCTTATATACCTCAAATTCCCATTCATATAACCCATAGAAACACTGCCTCCACACTTTACTAAGCAACACTTAAACAACTCAGAAAGCCTTTCCTTTACACCCCAGAGAGTACTCCATAATAATTACAGTGAGATGTTAATTCAAACTTCAAAATTTCCAGGCTACAAATATCAACACACCCTACTACACAACCCCGATACAATTTACTATTCACCAAAAAGCCCTCTCTACCTACCTATGATGGTTGGACTGACACGAGAGAAGACTCTGGATACACTGTTGAGTGGCCTCTCTAATAATGTAGGGATTCTCCCTACTATACTCAAAGGATACTCGCATTATACCTCATTGTGTTCTCCCTCATCATAACAGATAGATTTCATTATTCATTTCTGAGGGCCCTAACTACACAACAGAAAGCACTCTTTCACAAGAAAAAAGCCCTTCTGTGTCCCTCATAGATTCCTCCTGCACACTTAAAAGAGGCCTTCCTACACACCTCAAAGCATCTACTCTACAAATCTCAGAGAATCTTCCCTTCACACTTCAGTGAACTCTTCCTATGCACATAACAGTCACCTCCCCACATAGCTCAGAACACTATGTACTCATATCAAGTGACCTTTCTACAAAATTCATAGAGCCATCCATACACACCTTAGACACATTTTCTACACACATTATTTATCAATTACTGTATCAATGTTGCTATGCACCATACACCATGACTCTGCACACCTCAGATTGCCATAATTTCACTATTCAGAGGGCCCTGTTACACACCTCATAGGGCCCTCCTTTCAAACTTCAGCTTTTCCTAATTTATCTCAGAGATCTCTCCTTACTCACCAAAGATGTCCACAAATACACACCTCAGTTAACTCTTAATTTTGACCAATGTGCACTCGCCTTATATACCTCATTCAACAGTCCTCCCTACAAATCTCAAAGAGGCTCCCTTGCAAACCTCAGAATGCTCTTCAACAAACCTTTAAAAACACTACCTGCATATCTCATAGCCCTCAAAACTAACCAAAAAGTCCTCCATATTTAATTCCAAGGGTCAGAACTACAAACCTAAAGAACTCCCAAGATACTCTTCTGAGTGTCCTACCAAAACACCTCAGAAATTCTCTTTTCTATCCTCAAATATTCTTCTCTCTACACCTGAGTTTATTCTTGCTACTCATATCAGAGATCTCACTATTCACTGTAGAAGTCCCTCCCTATGTAACTGAGATACCATTTCTACTGTGTCAAACAGGCTTCCTACACCCCTCAGATCCCTCTGCCCACCTCATATAGACTTCTCTACGCACCTCTGAAAGTCCTTCAAACACACATCAGAGTGCTATCACTCTGAATTTCAGTTAGCCCTCATTAAACACCTCAGTTAACTTACATGGCAAAGCTCGGAGACCAGCCTAAATATCTCCATGAGTCCTAACTTCAGACCATATAGATTCCCCCTTCCACACTTCATGGGGTCCTCCCTTCTACATCAATTTGTCCTCCTTATTCATCTAAGAGAGTTCTCACTACTCACATCAAAAAACCCTACCAAAAAAGCATCTAACTGAACCTTCTCTACTCATCTCAGTGCACTCTACTTATACTCGAGTGAGCCCTCCCAACTCAACTGAATGGACCCTCACACACACTTCTTGTAGCTCTCTAATACACATCATAGAACCATCCTGCAATAGAACAGCTCAGAGTTACATGTTACCAACTTAAGAGACTTCTCTACATACCTCAGTTTAACCTTCATATACAACAATATGTACCCTCCATACTCAAATCTAGAGCAGTTCCTAAACACATCAGAGAAGTCCCTACATAACTCAGTGAGTAAAACACTTCTTTGCAAGAGGAAACAATATTTCTTCGCAAACCCTTTATAAACATCTGAAAGAGCCTGTATACTCACCTCACATAGGCCTCAATATACACACCTCAGAGAACAATTTTGACTCTCCCTCATGGCTTTTCATATACACCATAAATACTGGCTCTTACTCTGAAACTAGCCCTAACCCTAAGCATAAACCTAAGTCCTACCTACATGTCACAGAGTCCTCCCTGACCCTGAAACAGATCATGAATTGACCATGAACATAAACCCTAGCCCGAGGCCTAAACTAACCCTAACCTCATAGTGCTATTACTTCTGCACCAGTTTTTTCTTCCTACTCATTTCACCAAACTCTTACTACTCACCTCAAATTGCCCTCCAAACACAGCTAACTGAGTTCTTTCTACAATTTTCACTACACATACCCTGTGCAACTCTATGAGCGATCCCAACCCACTTCATGGAGCCCTCTCACACACAAAAAGAAGCCCTAGGACAAGCATAATATAGCCTTCTTACACAATTCATACACACCTCCTTACATAGCTCAGCAGCTGCGCACTACCATCTTAGAGACCCCTCTCTACACACATCATATTATGGTTCATAAATATCAATTGGAACCGTCCTTATATCAAGAGTAGTACCTACTTGTGTAGACAACCTCAGGTAGACATCCATATATACCTTACTGAGTACAAATTATATTCCTATATGAGACTTTGGACTAACTATATTTCTATGTGGTGCTCATTAAACACCTCAGAGAGAATTTATACTCATGTCAGAGAGCCTTCACTACACAACTCAGAGACCCCTTTCCATTCACCTCAGAGTGCTTTCCTATACACTGAAAAAGGCCTACTTATTCAGTTATGTGAGCCCTCTCTCTCACATCAAGAAGTCCCCTGACAAACTTTATAAATCCCCCCTACAAAAGGCCCTCCCTACACAAAGAAAACCTGTTTTAAAACCCCAGAGAACATTTCCTACACACCACAAACTCATCCCCCTACACATCTAAGAATCCCACACTACTCACATGAAGAGACCTTCATACACACCTAAAAGTGCCATCCATAAACAGCTTAAGGAAGCTTCCTCCACACTTTATTAAGCAACACCTAAAGAACTCAGATAGCCCTCCATATAGATCACAGCAAGCACTCCCCATAAACACCAGAGAGATGATAATTCAAACCTCAGAATACCCATGCTACACACCTCAACCAGTGCTACATATGAAACACAGATCTTACTTCTATCCAAAACTCTCCCTACTCATCTCTGGTGGCTGCGTATGAACACCTAAGAGAGCACCCATCATTCTCCATTGAAAGCCCTCATAAAGACTTCAGAGATTCTTACAGTATCCTCAAAATCCTTCCAATCCAAACACAGTGTATTCTCCCTACATATATCAGAGAGATCTCACTATTTACTTCAGGGGGCCCTCTCACAACAACTGAGTTAATACCTCTACTCAGTAATAAGACCCACTTACACCCCCATAGATCACTTGGCATATCTA
Organism: Sciurus vulgaris; assembly: GCF_902686455.1. Taxonomy (NCBI): domain Eukaryota; kingdom Metazoa; phylum Chordata; class Mammalia; order Rodentia; family Sciuridae; genus Sciurus; species Sciurus vulgaris. Next base: position 198,253 of record NW_027632759.1, on the reverse strand, counting down.
ATAAAACACCCCCTACACACCTGGGAGAGCCCACATACACACATCAGAATGCCATACTCATGCATGTAAAGTAGGTCTCACTATACACCTCAGCAAACCAATACTGTAAAGCTCAGAGAACCTTCCCTGCACATCTCAGCAAGTCTGACCTACACATGACATAGGCCCCCCTTTCACACTTCATAAGGTCCTATCTTCTATATCAGTTTTTCCTCCCTACTTCTCTTACAGAGCTCTCACTGCTCAGCTAAAAAGGCCCTCACTGAGTCTTCTCTATTCTTCTCAGTACACATTCTTTATACACTTGAGTGACCCCTCCCAACTCAACTCAGAAGAACCACCCACATACATCATGGAGACCTCTGACACACGTCAAAGATCTCTTCTACAGACCTTATAGGAGCCTCTCTAGACACATCAGAGACTGCAAGCTACTAACCTCAGAGAGTCCTCTGAGGTATATACCCCAAAGTAAACTTCATTCACATCAAAGAAAAACCTTTGTACTTACCTCAACAGCAGTCTCTACACTCCTCAGAGAGACTTCCCTAAATACCTCAACAAGTACAAATTAGATTCCTTTAAAAGTCTTTTTTTAACTACACTTCATTTCAAGTACTGTCTAAATCCTTCAGAAAGCCCATCCACTCACCTCATAGAGCCCTCAATACATGACTAAGTGAGCCCTTTCAATTCACAACAGAGGCCTTCCCTATGCTTTGAAAATACTGACCTCAACCCAGAAACCAACCTTAACTCTAACCCTAACACTAAACCCACCATATATACCACAGAGAGCTCTTGCTGACATTGACAGTGACCATAACCCTGACCTTGACACATTACTAATCCTAATGCTAACCTTAACCTTAACCTCATAGAACATTCTCTTCTACATTGGTGTTTTCTCCCTACTCATGTCACAGAGCTTTTGTGCCTTTCCTTAAAAGACACACCAAATGCTACTCATTAAGCCATTTCTACAGTTCACAGAACACCCTCCCTAAGGACCTCTGTGAGCCCTCCTAGCTCACCTCAGGAAAGAGATCACTAGGAGATCTCAAACACAATTTATACAGCTCTTACATATGCCATAGTTCCCTCCACAGTCATATACTACCAACCTAAAGCACTTTCCAAATAATCTCAGAGTACCTTCCTTAGACATCAAAGAAAGCTGGTTCTATTTACCTCAAATGCATTTTCTACAAACTTCAGAGGGACATCCTTACATATCTCAGTTTGTATAAATTAGATTCCTTTGCATGTCAGTTCTACTAATTAAACTTCTTTGCAAGTACACTATAAACACAACAGTGAGTCTATCTACTGATGACAGAAAGTCCTCAATATACATCTCATAGAGCCCTTTTGTCTCACCACAGAGGCCTTCTCCATAAATTGCAAATACTGAACCTGACCCTGAGCTTGATACTAACCCTAATTTAAGCCTAAACCTCAGCCCTCCTTACATACCAAGGAGACCTCCCTGACACTGACCATGAACCTGAAACTGACTCTAACTTTTGACCCTAAGCCTAACATAATAGTGCCTTCACTCATTCATCAGTTAGTTCTCCCTACTCATCTCACTAATCTATAACTACTCACCTCAAAAGGCCCTTGAAACACAATTCAGTGAGCTCTTTCTACACTTTACAGAGTACCTTCCTGATTCACCTTTGTGAACCCTCTCAACTCATCTCAGGGGGAATTCCCATATATGTAAAGGAGCACTCTGACACACATAATAGTACAATGCTTACAGAGCTCAGAGGCCACTCCCTACAAATCTCAAAGGTCCTTTTGTACACACATCTTAGTTACCTGCTGACACATCAAAGAATACCCTCTCTACACATCTGAAGAACTGTTCCTACACTCCTGAGAGAGACATCTTTACAGAACTCACTGAGTACTCACTATGGTTTTTTGGAAGCCTTCCCTAATCACCTCAGAGAGCTTGTGTACTCACCTCAAGGAACCCTCATAATACACCACAGAGATCCATTACAAGAATTCAGAGAGCCATTTAAACAACACAGAGTCCTTTCTATTACAATTCAAATACTGATTTTGATTTTAACACCAACACTGAACTGAACTTTAACCTGCTAACTGTAACACTAACCCCCTAATTCTAATACTATCTCTAAATATAACCCTAATCCAAGCCCTTACCTCAAAATCTAACCTTAACCCTAATAATAACCCTCCCTTCTCAGCTCATAATCATCTCCATACAAAAATCACAGAAGCCTCCCTACACATCTGAGTGTTCTTCTGACACATTGAAAAATGTCCTCAATATATGTCTCAAGAGAAGTCCCTACACACCTGAAATAGGCACATCCCTATACAAATAAGTGAGTACATATAGTACTCCTTTTCAAGCCCTTCTAAACACCTGATTGAAACTTTCTATGAACCTCATAAAAACCTTACTACATCTGCAGAAATCCCTTTTGACTGGCTTTCCATATACACCAAAAATTCACGTACTTAATTGAGCACTCACACTCAGGTCAATTAGGGATCCTATGAACTTCATAAAGCCCTCCTACATCCCTCAGAGATCCCTCCCACAATACCTCAGAGAGCCCTTCTTCCACAATGAAAAGGATCCACTTTCACGCCTCAGAGAATTTTCCTACATGCCTCAAACATACCTCCCTATACATCTAAGGATTTCCTCCCTACTCACATTAAGAACAATTCCTACACAACTCTAAATCCCATCCATACACACCATAGGGTCACACCCTCCACACTTCATTGAGCCAACCCTAAATAATTCAGAAATATCTCCTTATACAGCCTAGAGTGTAATCCCTAAAAATGCCAGAGAAATGTTAATTCAAAACTCAGAATGCTACACACCTCAGCAAATACTACCCACATATATCAGATAGACATCAATATTCACCAAAAACTCTCCCTACTCACCTCCAAGTGCCTTACCTACACAGCTCAGAGATTCCATCGACTATCCTATAAGAATCTTTCCACCACAGGGTGTTCTCCCTGCTTATATCAGATGGACCTCTGTATTTATTTCACAGGGTCCTTAATACACAACTGAGATAGCACTCCTTCATGGGCAAAAGCCATTTTTCACACCTCATACATACCTTCTGCACACCTAAAGGAGACTTCTCTACACACCTCAGAGAGCCCACACAACAAAACTCAGAGAAGCCCTCCCTTCCTGCACACTTCACAGTCACCTTCCTCCACATCTCACAAAGCCCTCCCCACTAATATAAAGCACCCTTGCTACACAACAAAGGGCCATCCATCCATTCAACAGAGGTCCATACTACACACATTATTTATCAATCCCTTCAGAACTCGGAGAGCTGTTGCCAAATACTCCACACCACCTCTCTACACTACTTTTAAAATTGAGAGGACTCTGTTACACACTCACAGAGCCCTCCATTCAATCTTCAGTTTGTCCTCCTAATTGATATCAGAATTCTCCCCTTACTCACCTTAGAAGTACACACCTACATGCCTCAGAGACTACAAACCTCTCACCAAACAGGACACTCTCTAAACACCCCATTCAACTCTCCTCCCTACAAATCTGAGAGGGGCTTCTATACAAACCTCAGAATGCCACTTCATCAAACCTTAAACCTCAAAAACTGCTACCTGTACATCTCAGGTAGTCTGCACTACTCACCAAAAAGCCCTCTCTATTCACTGCCAAAGGATAAAACTACAAAACTAAGAGAGTCTTCTTGATACTCCATTGAGTTCCCTCCAAAAACACCTCAGATATTCCCTATACTATCTTCAAAAGATCCTCCCATCAAAATTTAGTATGTTCTCCATACTCAAATCAAAGATATCACACTATTTACTTCAGAGGTCCTTCCCTACACAACTGAGATAGCATTTCTCTTCAGATGTAAAGCCCTCTCACGCCCTTATAGATTCTTCTGCACACCTAATAGGGACCACCCTACACACCCCTGAGAGACTTCCCTTCACATATCAGTGTGCCATCCCTATGCATTTCACTAAACACCTCAGGGAATCTACATGACAAAGCTCAGAGAGCCCTCCCTACATATCTCAGTGAATCCTACCTACACATCAAAGAGATACTCCACTCCACACCTCATAATGCCTCCCTTTCTATATGAATTTGTCCTCCATACTCATCTTATAGAGCTCTCTCTGCTCATCTCAAATAGTTCTCTGAGCACAACTCATAGAGTTCTTTCTACTCATTTCAGTAAACACTCTGTATAGACATGTCTGAGCCCTCTCAACCCCTCACAGTTGGACCTCCCACACATATCTAATAGCCCTCTGACATATCATAGAGTTCTCCTACACACCTCATAGTGTCCTCTACACAACTCAAAGACCATGCAATACTAACCTCAGAGAGCTCTCCCTACACACCTTAGAGTATCCTCCATGCACATAAATAAAAGCACTCCCTAATCACCTAAAAGCAATCTCTACACACCTCAGAGAGGCATTCGTACATACCTCACCGAATACAAACTATACTTATTTTAAAGCCCCTTCTGCTAACTATACTTTTTTGCAAGTCATCTCTGAATTATTCAAATAGCATATCTATGCATCTCAGAGAGCCTTCAATGCATACCTCAGAGAACACTTTTCTATGTACACTTTTCTATATACACCACAAACGCTGACCCTGATCCTGATCCTGAACCTAACCTTAAACCTAACTCTAACTCTAACCTCAAGACCCCTACATAAAATAGAGGGCCCACCCTGACCATGATAACATGATCATGACCTTGATCCTAAACCCTAACCCTAACCACAATCCACAACCTAATCTCATAGTTTTCTCCCTTCTGCATCAATTTGTCCTCTCTACTCATCTATCAGAGATCTAATTTCTTCCCTCAAAAAGCTCTACAAACAAAACCCACTCAACCCTTCTTACACATTGCAAAGCACCTTTCCTCTGCACTACTGTGTGCCCTCCTAACTCCCATCAGTGGCATATCCACACATGTTAAATTGTCCTATGAAATACATCATAGAACTCTCCTACACAACTCATAGAACCCTCTTTACACAGCTCAGAGGCCACATGCTACCAACCTCAGAGAACACTCCCTACACACTTGAGTGTATCCTCATACACATCAAAGGTAGCCTCCCTACCCACATCAAGAGCAGTCCCTAAACACCTCAGAGAACTATCCCTACACACCTCAGTGAGGCATGTCTATATACCTCACTGGGTATAAAATATGCCCCTTTCCAAGCACTCCCTACTATTTTTCTTGGCAAGCCTTCTTTAAACACAATAGAGAGCCTGTATACCCACCTTAGAAAGTTAGAAAGTGATTAATACACATCTCAAAGAGTTCTTTCAACTCATCACTGAGTCATTCTTTATATACTGAAAATACTGACCATGACACTTAACATAACATTAATCCTACCATAACCATAAACACAAGTCCTCCCTACATACCACAGGGGGATGTTCCTGACTCTGACACTGAGCAAGATATGGATCCTGACCTAAAATTGTAAGTCACACCCTAACTCTAACATAAAAATTTATAGTTCTTTCCCTTTTATATCAGTTTGTCCTCCCTATTGATGTCAGAGTGCTCTCAATACTCACCTCAAAAGGCTGTATGTAGACAACTTACTGAGGTTTCTCTACCCAGCAAAGAACACAGCCCCTATGCACATCTGTGAATCCTTTAAACTCACTTCAGGGGGCCTCCCACACACATCAAGGGACCCTCCTACAACCATCAATGTTCCCTCTCTACATACCTCAGAGAGACCTCCTATGCAATAAAGAGAACCAAGAGAACCTTTCCTCCACACCTAAAACACACATCCCTACACATCTAAGTAATTCCTGCCTATTTAAATTAAGAGCCCTTCATTCACACTTAAGTGTGCCATACATACACACCTTAAGGATGCTTCATTGACATGTTTTTGAGCAACACTTAAACAATAAAGAAAGCCCTCTTTATGCACCCCAAAGAGTCCTCCTTAGAGATTCCAGAGAAATGTTAATTCAAACTTCAGAATGCCTTTGCTAAACACCTTAGCAAACACTACCTACATATTTCAGATAGACCTCACTATACACCAAAAAGTCCTCCCTGATTACTCCTAGTGCTGTATCTACACAACTCAAAGACCACTTGTGATACTTTTTGAATTGGCCTTCCTAAACAGCATTGATATCCCCTCTAATTTCCTCAACAAACACTCCTATTGCACCTTAGTGTATTCTTCCTATTCATATCAAATGAATCTCGTTATTAAATTCAAAGGGTCCTTGTACACAAACCAGATAGCATTCCTACACCCACAGAGATTTAAGCTGCACACCTGATACCTCCCAAAACATATCAGAGCACTTGAACTTCAAACCTCAGTGGGAACTCTGTCCATTCCTCAGAGCACCCTACCTACACACGTTACAGACACTTCCCCATATGCTGAGAAAGTTCTCCCTGCTCACAGCAGGTGGCCTTACACCTCAGAGGGCCTTCCATACACATTTCAGAAATACTTCCCACACAACTCATTGAACAATTTCTACACATTTCAGAGAACTGTCACTAAACACCATACACCACTTTTCTGACACCTCACAATGCCCTACTTTGAAAATTCAGTGGGCCTTTAACCCACTTCATAGAGCTCTCCTTTAAAACTTCAGTTAATCCACCCAATTCATTTCAGAGATCTCTTCTTATTCACATTTGAGTTACATTTCTGCACAACTTGGGAATTCTTTTTTTGTTGTATTTTTGTTTTTTTTTAATGTATTTTTTTATTGTAAACAAATGGGATACATGTTCTTTGTTTGTACATGGCGTAAAGGCATACCATTTGTGTAATCATAAATTTACATAGAGTAATGTTGTTTGATTCATTCTATAATTTTCCCCTCCCCCCACCCCTCCCAATCCCTCTTTTCCCTCTATACAGTCCTTTCTTCCTCCACATTTGCCCCCCTCCCTAACCCTAACTCTAACCCTAACACTAACCCTTTCCTCCCCCCATTATGTGTCATCATCCACTTATTAGCCATATCATTCGTCCTGTGGCTTTTCGAGATTGGCTTATCTCACTTAGCATGATATTCTCCAATTTCATCCATTTGCCTGCAAATGCCATAATTTTATCATTCTTTATGGCTGAGTAATATTGCATTGTATATATATACCACAGTTTCTTTATCCATTCATCAATTGAAGGACATATAGGTTGGTTCTACAGTCTGGCTATTGTGAATTGATCAGCTATGAACATTGATGTGGCTGTATCTCTAGTATGCTGATTTTAAGTCCTTTGGGTATAGGCCAAGGAGTGGGGTAGCTGGGTCAAATGGTGGTTCCATTCCAAGTTTTCTAAGGAATCTCCACACTGCTTTCCAGAGTGGCTGCACTAATTTGCAGTCCCACCAGCAATGTATGAGTGTACCTTTCTTCCCACCTTGCCAACACCTGTTGTTGCTTGTATTCTTGATAATTGCAATTATAATTGGGGTGAGATGGAATCTTAGGGTGGTTTTGATTTGCATTTCTCTTATTACTAGAGATGTTGAACATTTTTCCATATATCTGTTGATTGCTTGTACATCTTCTTCTGTGAAGTGTCTGTCCATTTCCTTAGCTCATTTGTCGACTGGATTATTTGTATTCTTGGAGTAGAGTTTTTTGAGTTCTTTATAGATTCTGGAGATTAGTGCTCTATCTGAAGTATGATTGGCAAAGATATTCTCCCACTCTGTAGGCTCTTTCTTCGCACTGCTGATAGTTTCCTTTGCTGAGAGAAAGCTTTTAAGTTTGAATCTATCCCAGTTATTGATTCTTGCTTTTATTTCTTGTGCTATGGGAGTCCTGTTGAGGAAGTCTGGTCCTAGGCTGACATGTTGAAGATCGGGACCTACTTTTTCTTCTATAATCTGCAGAGTCTCTGGTCTGATTCCAAGGTCCTTAATCCATTTTGAGTTGAGTTTTGTGCATGGTGAGAGATATGGATTTAGTTTCATTCTGTTGCATATGGATTTCCAATTCGCCCAGCACCATTTGTTGAAGAGGCTATCTTTTCTCCATTGCATATTTTTGCCCCTTTGTCTACTATGAGAAAATTGTATTTATTTGGGTTTGTGTCCGTGTCCTCTACTATGTACCATTGATCTACCTTTCTATTTTGGTACCAATAGCATGCCGTTTTTGTTACTATTGCTTTGTAGTAGAGTTGAAGATCTGGTTTTGCAATACCCCCTGTTTCACTCTTCCTGCTAAGGATTGCTTTAGCTATTCTGGGTTTCTTATTCTTCCAGATGAATTTCATAATTGCTTGCTCTATTTCTGTAAGGTACGTCATTGGGATTTCAATTGGAATTGCATTGAATTTGTATAGCACTTTAGGTAGTATGGCCATTTTGACAATATTAATTCTTCCTATCCAAGAACATGGAAGATCTTTCCATCTTCTAAGGTGTCCTTTAATTTCTTTCTTTAGTGTTGTGTAGTTCTCATTGTAGAGGTCTTTCACCTCTTTTGTGAGATTGATACCCAAGTATTTTATTTTTTTCGAGGCTATTGTGAATGGGGTAGTTTTCCTAATTTCTCTTTCTGAAGATTCGTCACATGTATAAAAATGCATTGGATTTATGAGCATTGATCTTGTAATCTGCTACTTTACTGAATTCACTTATGAGTTCTAAGAGTTTTCTGGTGGAATTTCCAGGTTCCTCTAAATATATAATCATGTCATCAGCGAACAGGGATAGTTTGAGTTCTTCTTTTCCAATTCGTATTCCTTTAATTTCTTTGGTTTGTCTAATTGCTCTGGCTAGAGTCTCAGGAACAATGTTGAATAGAAGTGGTTAAAGAGGGCATCCCTGCCTTGTTCCAGTTTTTAGGGGGAATGCTTTCAGTTTTTCACCATTTAGAATGATATTAGCCATGGGCTTAGCATAAATGGCATTTACAATGTTAAGGAATGTTTCCACTATCCCTATTTTTTCTAGTGTTTTGAGCATGAAGGGGTGCTGTATTTTATCAAATGCTTTTTCTGCATCTATTGAAATAATCATGTGATTCTTGACTTTAAGTCTATTGATATGGTGAATGACATTTATTGATTTGCGGATGTTGAACCAACCTTGCATCCCTGGGATGAAACCGACTTGATCATGGTGCACTATCTTTTTAATATATTTCTGTATGCGATTTGCTAAAATTCTGTTGAGAATTTTTGCGTTGATGTTCATTAAGGATATTGGTCTGAAATTTTCTTTCCTTGATGTGTCTCTGTCTGGTTTAGGTATCAGTGTGATATTGGCTTCATAGAATGAGTTTGGGAGGGTTCCCTCCTCTTCTATTTTATGGAATACTTTGAGAAGTATTGGAATGAAATCTTCTTTAAAGGTTTTGTAGAACTTGGCTGAGAACCCATCTGGTCCCGGACTTTTCTTTGTTGGTAGGCTTTTGATGACTTCTTCTATTTCAGTACTTGAAATTGGTCTATTTAAATTGCATATGTCCTCCTCGTTCAGATTAGGTAATTCATATGTCTCTAGAAGCCTGTTGATGTCTTCAAAATTTTCTATTTTGTTGGAGTATAGATTTTCAAAATAGCTTCTAATTATGTTTTGTATTTCAATCCTGTCTGTTGTGATATTTCCTTGTTCATTCCAAATTTTAGTGATCTGGGTTTTCTCTCATCTTCTCTTTGTTAGTGTGGCTAAAGTTTATCAATTTTGTTTATTTTTTCAAAGAACCAACTATTTATTTTGTCAATTTTTTTGTATTGTTTCTTTTGTTTCAATTTCATTGATTTCAGCTCTGAGTTTAACTATTTCCTGTCTTCTACTTCTTTTGGTGCTGGTCTGTTATTCTTTTTCTAGGGCTTTGAGCTGTAGTGTTAGGTCGTTTATTTGTTGAGTTTTTCTTCTTTTATTAAATGCGCTCCATGAAATAAATTTTCCTCTAAGTACTGCTTTCATAGTGTCACAGAGATTTTGGTATGATGTTTCTTTGTTCTCATTTACCTCTAAGAATTTTTTAATTTCCTTCCTAATATCTTCTGTTCTCCATTCATCATATAATAGCATATTGTTTAATCTCCAGATGTTGGAATATATTCTGTTTTACTCTTTAATTTATTTCTAACTTCAATCCATTATGATCTCATAGAATACAAGGTAGTGTCTCTATCTTCTTGTATTTGCTAACATTAGCTTTGTGGCATAATATATGGTCTATTTTAGAGAAGGATCCATGTGCTGCTGAGAAGAAAGTGTATTCGCTCTTGGTTGGATGGTATATTCTATAAATGTCTGTTAAGTCTAAATTATTGATTGTGTTATTGAGATCTATGGATTCTTTGTTCAATTTTTGTCTGGAAGATCTGTTCAGTGGTGAGAGAGGCATTTTAAAATCACCTAGTATTATGGTCTATTGGTTTCTGAAATTGAGAAGGATTTGTTTGACATACATGGATGAGCCACTGTTTGGGGCATAGATGTTTATGATTGTTCTATCTTGCTGATTTATGCTTCCCTTAAGCAGTATGAAACGACCTTCTTTATTCCTTCTGACTAACTTTGGCTTGAAATCCACATTATCTGAAATGAGGATGGATACTCCAGCTTTTTTGCTGAGTCCATGTGCATGGTATGTTTTTCCCCATCCTTTCACCTTTAGTCTATGGGTATCTTTTTCTATGAGGTGAGTCTCTTGTGGGCAACATATTGTTGGATTTTTCTTTTTAATCCAATCTGCCAGTCTATGTCTTTTGATTGATGAATTCAGGCCATTAACATTCAGGGTTATTTTTGAGATATAATTTGGTTTCCCAGTCATTTGGTTCATGTTTTAAATTTATTTATTTATTTGTTTGACACAACTTGTTTCCTCCCTTTATTTGACAATTCCTTTAGGATAATTCCTCCCTTTGTTGATTTGCTTCTTTGTTTTTCATCTCTTCCTCATGAAATATTTTGCTGAGAATGTTCTGTAATGCTTGCTTTCTTTTTGTAAATTCTTTTAGCTTTTTTTTATCATGGAAGGATTTTATTTCATCGTCAAATTTGAAAGTAAGTTTTGCTGGGTATAAGATTCTTTCAGGGCTTGAAAAATGTTGTTCCAGCCCCTTCTAGCTTTTAGGGTCTGGATTGAAGAATCTGCTGATATCCGTATTGGTTTCCCCCTGAATGTAATTTGGTTCTTTTCTCTCACAGCCTTTAAAACTCTGTCTTTTATTTTGTATGTTAGGTATTTTCATTATAGTGTGCTTTGGTGTGGGTCTGTTGTAATTTTGTGTATTTTGAGTCCTATAAGCCTCTTGAAGTTTCATTCTTCAGATTTGGGAAATTGTCTGATATTTCATTGAATAGATTGTTCATTCCTTTGGTTTGTTTCTCTAGGCCTTCCTCAATCCCAATAATTCTTAAATTTGGCCTTTTCATGATATCCCAGAGTTCTTGTAGATTCTGTTCATGATTTCTTACCATCTTCTCTGTTTGTTCAACTTTGTTTTCAAGGTTAAATATTTTGTCTCAATGTCTGCGGTTCTGTCTTCCAGGTGTTCTATTCTACTGGATATGCTTTCTATGGAATTCTTAATTTGGTTTATTGTTTCCTTCATGTCAAGGATTTCTGTTTGGTTTTTTTTCAGTATCTCTAACTCTTTATTGAAATGATTTTTGCTTCCTGTATTTGCTCTTTTAACTGTCGATTGATGCGATCATTCAATGCCTGCATTTGCTCTTTCATGTCATCATTCAGTGCGTGCATTTGCTCTTTCATCTCATCATTTGCTTCTCTGATCATTTTAATTATGTACATTCTGAACTCCTTTTCTGTCATTTCTTCTGCCATGCTGTCATTGGGTTTTATTGATGTAACATCTAGATTTGTTTGCAGCATTTTCTTTCCTTGTTTTCTCATATTGTTCAGGTATCAGTGGACTGCTGAGATTTGCAGATTTCCTCTATTGACTTACAATGTCCTTGAAGATTTCTATATATATCCCCTCTTAGCCTTCAGTAGGCTGAAGTCTTGGAGGAAGTTGATAATGCGGTGCTCCACAAGGAAGCTGCCTCTTTAGGAGTGGTGGCCTCCAGGTGGCGTATATTCCCTGCTAGTGGGCAGAGGTGCCTCCACTTGTTGACCAATGGTCATCGAAAGGGGAACTAGGCTGCGGGCTGAGGCAAGGCTTGTTTGGGCCTGTGTCTCTGGTTTTACCGTCCTTATGGGGAAGCCTCACCCGGCAGGGAAGACTCACGTGGTGGGGAGGTCTCGCTGGTCAATTCCCCTCCTAGAGGTTCCCCTCAATTTACAGCTACCTCCTGAGCTGGGCTGCCTTCCTCTGCAAAGTTCCTGGGGGCCCGGCCCTACCTCCTGGGCCTGGGAGCCTCACCCTTCGCAGATGAATCTCCTTAAGCTGCCTCTCCTCAGGGAATCTACCCGCAGTCCTGGAACCTTCTGTCTGCCCCTAACGTGTCTCTGTGCGTCTCTTCCACCCAGAAGCCTCCTATATCCTGGGACCCTGCTCTGCACCTAATCGCCTGGCTATGCGGCCCTTCCTCTGAGCAGCCACCTGGGGCTCCGTACAATCGCTCTGCATCCCAGAGACCCGCAGCATGCCTCTTCCTCCAGACAGCCGCCCAGTATTCTGGTGCAGTCACTAGGAGTCCAAGAAACTCACTGTGTGCCTCCTCCTCCCACCAACTACCTGTAGCCCTGGGCAATCACTCCGAGTCAAAGTGACCCGCCCCGTTCCTCCTCCTCCTCCAGGTAACCCCCCCCCGGGTGTTCAGGAGAGGTCGCTCTGAGTGGGTCTGAATCCACGTGACCCGCTGCACGCCTCCTCTGGGCATCGACCCTGGTGCAGCCACTCAAGACCAAGCAACCCACCGCGCTCCTCCTCCAAGCAGCCCCCCTGTGTTCAGGAGCGGTCACTTTAAGTCCAAACAACTCACCAATCGCCTCCTCCTCTGAGCAGCCGCCTGGAGCTCTAATGCAGTCACTGCGAGTCCAAACAACCCGCCACGCTCATCCTCCTCCTCCTCGTCCTCAGGGCAGGCCCCAGTGTTCAGAAGTGGTCTGAGTCCAAATGGCTCACCACGCAGCTCCCTGGCAACCACCTGTAGCTCTGGTGCAGTCACTCCGAATCCAAGCAGCCACGCTCCTCCTCCTCCTCCTCAGGGCAGGCCCCGGTGTTCTGAGTCCACACAGCTCTCCTCACCACTCCTCTCCTTGGCATCCACCGGAGCCCCAGTGGTTGCTCTGAGTCCCAGCGCTGTGCTGAGTGGCCTCCTTTATGACGCTCCCTGTCCGAGTTCACTGCTCCAGTGTGGGGAGGGGCGTCTCACCGGGCAGCTCTACTTCACAAAGTTCCCTGCGTTCTGGGACTACCGTCCCATCCGGGATGCCTCCCAAATGGGAGAGACTCACCCGTCTGCTTTGAGTTGGTCCCAAGTCTCTCAATATCTCCTCTTTTGAATCCTGAGTCCTGGAGCAACATGAAATGCAGCCATCCTCTAGGCCGCCATCTTGAAATGCCCGGGAATTCTTAATTCTCACCTAAGAGCACCATCCCTAAACACACCAATCAAGAGTCCTCCCTACAAATCTCAGAGAGAATTCCATAGAAATCTTAGGATGTCCTTTAAACAAACCTCAAAATACTCTACCTATATATCTACTAGATAACTAGATAATAAGCAAAATACCCTCCCTATTTACCTCCAGACCAACCTCAGATATTTCTTTATGTGCCATCCTAAAATGCCCCCAGTTCCATCCACTATCCTTAGCAAACACTCCCATCACACCTCAGTGTCTTCTCCCTACTCATATTAGATATAGCTCACTGTTGCCTTGAGAGGATCCTCTCCACACTACTGAGAGCCTTTATAAATAGTTATAAAGGCCTCCTACACCTCTCATATATCCCTCTGCACACCCTAATAGGGACCCATCTAGACACCTCTGAAATCCCTCTCTACACATATCAGGGTTCTGTCCCTATGTATTTCAAAGAACCCTAATTTTACACTTCAAATAAACTACACTACAAATCTCACAGAGCCCTCCTTACTTATATCAGGGAGTCCTACCTCCACAATATATAAATCACCCAATCAACAACTCAGAGCTCCCTCATTTCTATGTCACTTTGTCTTCCATACTTATCTCACAGAGCTCACTATTCACTTTAAATGACCTTCTGAACAAAACTGAGTCTTTTCTACTCATCTGAGTATGCTTTCCCTATGCACCTGGGTGAACCATCAAAGTGCCTCTTAGAGGGTCCTCCCACACACATCTAAGAGAACTTTGACACACATAACAGAATCCTGCTACACTCCTAATTTAGCCATCTTTGCTCATCTCACAAAATACAAGTCTGAAAGCCATTCATACACCAATTAGAGTACTCACCATAGACATTAAAGGAAGTTTTCCCTACTTAAATCAAGAGCAGTTCCTACATGCCACACAGAATCATCCCTACATACCTCAGTGTGTACAAACTATACTGCTTTAGAAGCCCTATCTATTAACTTTAATTCTCCACAAGCCCACTCTAAGCACTAGAGGGCCTATTTATGCACCTTTGAGAGCCCTCAATACAAATCACAGAGAAGCTTTTCAACTCACAACAAAGACTTTTCCTATAAACAACAAATGCTATCCCTGATCCTGAACCTAACACTTATCTTAGATCCAAACATAATCCTCAACTCACAGTGCCCTCCCATCTACATCAGTTAGTCCTCTCTCAATTTAATGAGCTTTCACTACTCACAACAAACAGCACTCAGGAAACAACTCACTGATCCCTTTCTATCATTCATAGAGCTCCATACATACCTATGTACCTCTGTGAGCCCTCTCAAACCACCTTAGGGGTCCTTCCTAGAAACATAAAGAGCACTCAAACAAACATCATGAAATCCTCCTAAATACTTCATCAACTTTACCATACACTGGCCAGAGGACACTCACTACAAATATCAAGGCACCAACCCAATAAACATTAGAGTACATTGTTGACACATATAAAAGCCTTCACTACTAATATTGTGATCTGTATCTACACATTTCAGAGAGAAAACCCTACAGGGCTAAGTGAGTTCACACCATACTCCTTTTCAAGTCCTACATACCTCAGAAAACCCTATCCAAACATCTCAGATTGACCTCAGTGCTCACCAAAGAGCCCTCCCTACTCACTTCCAAAGGCTATACCTAGACATTTGAGAGTTCTCATGATTCTTTTTTTGACTGGCCTCCCTAAACAGCACAGAGATTCCCTCTACTATCCTCAAAGAAAACTCACATCACAACTTGGTGTTCTCCTTACTCATATAAGCACTTCTGTGAGACATTCCAACTAAAAACAGTTGGCCCTCCCACATACATAAAATAACTCTCCCACTCACTTCATAAGGTCCCTTATACATGTCTTAGAGATACCCTCACTACACAATGAAAAGAAGCCACTTTCTCACCTCATAGAAACTTTCCTACTCACCACAAACACACTTCCCTACACATCTAAGTAATCCCCCACTAATTAAATCAAGAGATCTTCCTACACACTTGAAAATTCTGTTCTTTACATACTAATTTAGGAAAACTTCCTCCACACTTCTTTGAGAAACACCCAAATAATTCATAAAGTCCTCCTTATCCTCCAAACCAATTGATAAATTAATCCCCGATGTGATTAACTGAGTTGTTATGGAAGGGAGAAAGAGTGTTACTGGAGGAATTGCTTCATTGGAGGCATGTTTTCGTGGTATACATTGTATCTGGTGAGTGAGTGTCTCTTTCTGCTTCATTCATATTAGCCACTTCCCTGCACCACACACTTCTGCCATGATATTTAACCTCATCTCAATGCCCAAAGAATGGGCCAGCTTTCTATGAACTGCGATCTCTTAAACTGTGAACTATCAAATAAAATTTGCCTCCTTTATAATTTCTCTGGTCAAGTCTTTTAGTCACAACAGAGAAAAAAACTGATGTAAACACAGCCATAGCCCTTTTCATAGGACCGTTTACATAAAGTACAAAAAAGGCACACTAAACACACATTATGTAAAGGTAATTACACATGCTCTGAAGATGTTTGTGACTATGTGTATATACACTGAATCAGAATGTTCCTGGCATTGACTAACCACAACATAGTGAATCCCAGCCCTGACCACACAATAAAAGTAACATTTAGTGCATTTTCATAAAATTTTCTGCCAGCTGTCTAAGCAAGGGAGTCTTGCTAAAGCCATTTTGAGACTGAACCAACAATGGGACAGTTTTAATAGTAAAGTTTATAAATTCTAACAGCTGTGCTTGTCTAACTGAACTATTGCTCTTCCTATGCAGGTCTCCAAGGGCAGATACATAATGATCCCTTTTTTGGATTCTGTATTTCCCATATTTTATACCTGACTCTGTCTCACTCCCCCATTTCTCCTTACCTTTGAGATTGTTTTTTAACTTATAAGGTGCACCTCCATGTGTGTCCACTCTTCTAATGACTGAAGAAAGTTACCCTGTGTCCATATCCATATGGGCCAACAACTGTTTTAACCTGTGCAACCAAACTCCCAGGTCCAGTCAGGGGTTAAGGGGGTTTGGAAAATATTCAGAGACACAGACCTTGAAGATTAAGCTGTGGAGCTCTGTTCTCTGATGGAGATGCAGATCTAAAGAGTTATGCCAGCATTTTTTATTTATATATGTCTCATTATCAGGTTAAAGACTATGCAACCATTATTCTTTTTATTCAAGAAATTTACAGAAACTAGGACATCCTATGTTGCTTTTCTGTAGTTGCAAGACACAGTTGCAAAGTGCAATGTTATGAGATTTGTGTAGCTCTCAAGAAAAGCCATTGTTAAAAATTCTATAAGGTAGGCAGAAACTGGAGAAGTTGGGCTGTTGAAACATTGTGGTTGTCTAACATAAGAATTTCTTCCTTCCCAGGAGCTGTGTGCCTGAGATAAAGGTCAGAGCTGATAGGACTCTTGCAGAGTGCCTGTTCATAAAGGACATTTTTACAGCAGCTAAGCACCCTCTGCCCTTTCACAGAAACATTCCAAAGCACCAAGCATGCCACAGTCATGAGGTCATCAGGGATCCTTAATCTCAATCACTACTCTCCCATCCTCTGTCACCACTCTTCACACTCTGGATCATAGGAGAAAGGGAATATCAGGAGACACCCCTAGTCTTTCCTGTGTCTCATAGATTGGATGCAAGTTTACACTTCTCTGGAACACCTCCCCAAACTTTAAGGAACAAGTCCTAGGTTTATTCTGTCACTTTTAAATTGAAGTTGCTGTAGGTCTTAAAAGATTGATTTTTCTTTCTATACTCTGCAATTCTGTTCTTTGAATTAGTTCTACATTAAGTGCTAAATAAACGAATGTTAAAGAATGAAAGAAAAATAAAAAATGAAAGAAAGAAAGAGAGAGAGAGAGAGAGAGAGAGAGAGAAATCTCAGGCCAGGTGCACCAGGCCTGAGAATGCCAGGGAATTCACTAATTTCCATGAATTTTTAATTCTTTCCAGATATTCATGGTAAGAAAAAATTAAAAGAATCCCATATATACATATTGTCCTTGCAAAGACTCTCCTGAGGATTTCATGTTCTCCCAGATCTTTTTCATATCTGAGCTGACTCTAATCTGATCCAGTTTTATAATATTTCATACTATATCATGTTCCAAAGCCTCTGTCTTCTTCTGAGCTCCAGGGTATTTTTGTGACTTCAGCTTTGGTCATGCATCAGTTGATCTTGTTTTTTGTTTTTGGAGTTTCTTGTCTAATATTTTCTTCTACTGTCTTTACTCAGAGTCCAATTATTCAAAAGTTAACTCATAAATACACAGGAAAGGAAGAGATCTATTTTGAAAAGACTTAAGGATGCAGAATATACAATGGTGAAAATGAGAGTAAATCTTTCACCTTGGAGAATGAGTAGCCCACATGAATCTTTGATTTTAGTCTTCACCATGGCTGATAGAGTCTACACCTTATGTCTCCAACTGCACATGTGCTATGCATGTTTTATAAAAATTTGTGACAGGCTTTTTAAATTTCTCAGTGGTTAAATATGACATTCTGTGCAATAAACAGCTGAAGCCGTTTCATAACAGGAATACTAAAAGTATAAATACTTTGTTTTATATCAGTTTTATGCCTATGTGTGCATACCTGTTTATTGTATGTTGTCTCCACTTATATGCTTTTGACAATATATCATTTATATGGTGCAAAAATTGGCATATATATAAAAATAAGAATTAAAAAATTTACAATAAAGTAGATCAAAATGCCTTTCAGTTCACATGACTGAAATTGACTAAATAGATAAAAGTGAGGATATCTTTAAATTTACTCAATTATTCATTTCTCTAAGTGGTCAAGCAATCAATATAAGTGTTGATTTCTCTAAAATGGTTTAAGTGTAATATCTATTTCTTATAGGATGTGCCTTCAGCACAAAATATTGACTTAAAATTTTAGGTAGATTGACCCAAAATCTTGGATGTCATGGATATCATAAGTTAAAATTAGATGAATTAGATTTAACAGAAATATAATAAGCATTTATAAAAGTCAATGTTAAGGAGAAAAGTCAATACCAATGAATCTACATGATGAATCAATATTCATGAATCTACCCTATCAAGTTAATATCAACAAATCTATATTGACAATTTGATATTGACTAATCAATATCAATGCTTCTACACTGATGTGTTGATTTTGATGAATCTACAATGAAGGATGGTCAATGAATCTACACAATTGCTAAAATTGATGAATAGTTAAAATTGATAAATCTATACAATGGATTGATATGAACGAATTGACTCCAATGAGTCAATATTGATGAATCTACATCAACAGGTAGATACTGACAAATATACCCAGAGAGTAGATATCAACAAATATAGCCCAATGAATTGATATCAATGAATATACATTGATGAATCAATATCAATAAATCAATATTGATGAATCTACCCCATAAGTTGATATCTACAATCTCCACCAATGAGTCAATA
Source organism: Sciurus vulgaris (assembly GCF_902686455.1). NCBI lineage: Eukaryota > Metazoa > Chordata > Mammalia > Rodentia > Sciuridae > Sciurus > Sciurus vulgaris. The sequence goes on along the minus strand of NW_027632759.1, from coordinate 179,157 downwards.
TTGACAAATAAACCAAGTCAAGTATTTATCATCAAATCTACATAGGTTGATATTGATGAATCTTCCCTGATGAGTTGATATTGATGAATGTATGTCCGGAGCCGACAGGTCATGCGCCCTGCCTTGACTCAAGGTCACGTGCCTTGGCTCATGGTCATGCGCCTTGGCTCATGATCATGCACCTTGGCTCATGGTCATGCCCCCTGCCTCGCCTCATGCTGAGCTAAGATGGCACCTGCCGGATGCTGGTGGGGCATGCCTCTACCTGTTTACACACCTGTCAGACTTTACCAGGTGCATCAGACTAGATTGCGTGGTGCTTCATGATTGGCCAACTACACTTCCTTATTCGAGTTGTGGCGCGAGACTAGTCTTGCCTTCACGCGCTTTCCTCTGATTGGTTTCTGTACTTTATATTAACTGTGTTTATTCCTCTAATAAACGAGACTTGCTCAGACTTTTGTCTTGTCTCCATTTCCTGTGTCTCTTGTCTCTCTCAATCCCCGCACCCCCCTCCAGGTACCCGTTGAAGTCCTGCGGGCCGGGACAATTGGCGCCCAACGGTGTGGCTTTGGATACGGGGGAATTCGCGAGGGAAGAGGCATGTAAGTGTTCGGCTGAAGAAGAAAAAAAAAGTGAAAGTCAGTTCAAGAAAGTTTGCCGCGGGAGCCTGCTGCACCGTTCTTAAAGGTACAGTAGTGCCTAAGTATGGGACAAGAATTAAGTAAGCATAAAGTTTTTGTTAAGCAATTAAAAGAAGTTTTAAAGACACGGGGAGTAAAGGTTAAGAGTAATGATCCTTTTAAGTTTTTTGACCTTATTAAGGACACCTGTCCATGGTTCTCACAAGAAGGAAGCATTAATATAAGAAGTTGGAATAGGGTGGGAGATGCTTTGGGAGATTTTCATAGAACGTTTGGCCCAGATAAAGTTCCTATTACAGCTTTTGCTTACTGGAGTCTCATAAAGGAACTTTTAGAACATACAACAAATAATTCTGATACAGCAGCAGCAGTTACTCACACAGAGGACATTTTAAAAGCAGCATCAAAACAGGATCTTCAGGGAGAGCCCTCCGAGGAAAAGGGAGAGGTAGATCTTATTTCTCTTGAGAGTGAAGATGAGGAAGTTACAAGTCCTTTTCCAGATGCAGGCAGCACAGATGTTAAAAAGAAAACTCAACATCAGAACGAAGCTCCACCTAAAATTTATCCTTCATTGATTCGTTCTAAAGACCCTTCAAACGAGAATGAAATAGATGATGAGGAAGCTGATTTGGACCTCATAAATGAGGAAGCCTCAAAATATCCTAATCCTGACTGCCCGCTTAAACAAGGACAGTCCGTTTTCTCATATCCACCTCCCTATTGCACACACTCTGCTCCTATGGCAATGGCGGTGATAGATCCAAAGGAAGACCTTAAAGAAAAAATTAAACATTTGGAGGAACAAGTAAATCTAGAGGAACAATACCAAGCTCTGATTACCAGGTTACAAAAATTAAAGCCAGGCAATGAGTCAGTGCCCAGTCCTGATGGATTTAAAAGGGATATTCGCCCTCAAATTCTATCTGGACAACAGTGTCCAAGAGGAGGAGTTCCCTTAATCAACAAGGATTTAAAACCCCCTCTTCTAAGTGCTTTTCCTGTTACTGAGACAAGGGATAACCAGGGACAATCCTGGAGGCACTACACTGGCTTTGATTTTACTATCATAAAAGAATTTAAAACTGCTGTTTTTCAGTATGGAGCTACAGCGCCATACACCCTTGCTATTTTAGACTCCATAGCAGAAAATTGGTTAACACCACAGGATTGGAATACTTTAGTTAGAGCCACCCTGACTGGAGGTGACTTCTTGCTTTGGAAGTCTGACTATTTTGAAAATTGCAAAGAGACAGCTAAAAGAAATCAACAAGCAGGAAATGGGTGGACTTTTGATATGCTCACTGAAGCAGGTGATTATGAAACCACAGACAATCAGATGCAGTATGACTCTGGAGCGTATGATCAGATACAGGTGGCAGCCACTAAGGCCTAGAGAAAATTGCCTGTTAAGGGAGACATCAGCATGTCTCTTATCTCTTACAGGAGTCAAACAAGGCCCTGATGAGCCCTTTGCTGACTTTGTTCACAGACTTATAACAACGGCTGGTCATATTTTTGGCAGTTCTGATGCAGGTCTTGACTATGTCAAGCAACTTGCTTATGAAAATGTCAATCCCACGTGCCAAGCCGCTATAAGACCATACATAAAGAAGACAGATTTAACAGGATATATTCGTCTGTGCTCAGATATAGAACCTTCTTATCAACAGGGCTTAGCAATGGCAGCTGCTTTTAGTGGACAGACAGTGAGGGACTTTCTTAATAATAAAGACAAAAACAAAAGGGCCTGTTTTAAATGTGGCAAGGGCAGACACTTTGCCAAAGACTGCAGATCAGATTTACAAAAAACTCTTGAGGCCAAAATACCTGGTCTCTGCCCTAGGTGCAAGAGGGGAAAACATTGGGCTAATGAATGCAAGTCCAAAAGAGACAATCAGGGAAATCCCCTTCCACCACATCAGGGAAACAGGAGGAAGGGCCAGCCTCAGGCCCCGAAACAAGCATATGGGGCAATCAGTTTCATTCCAGCCAACAGCAGCAACAACAATCCATTTCAGACCTCAGTAGAGCAACCCCAGGGAGTGCAGGATTGGACCTCAGTTCCACCTCCCATGTCGTATTAACTCCTGACATGGGCCCTCAAGCCTTGAATACTGGAATTTTTGGCCCATTGCCCTTACGTTATTTTGGCTTAATTTTAGGAAGAAGTAGTTCTACCATGAAAGGTTTACAAGTACTCTCAGGAGTTGTAGATCGAGATTTCTTGGGAGAAATTCAGATCATGGCTAAAACAGATGACAACATTATTACTGTTACTCAGGGAGAAAGAATAGCACAGCTGATACTGTTACCATTAGTTCCAACCAAACACCCAGTTCAAAATCCTAGGAGAGGATATGGAAGTTTTGGATCCTCTAATGTATATTGGGTACAACACATAACTGAACAAAAACCTTCTTTGACCTTATGGCTAGATGGCAAGTCCTTTACAGGACTAATAGATACAGGAGCAAATGTGACCATAATTAAACAAGAGGATTGGCCTTCTTCTTGGCCTACCACAGAAACTATGACTAATCTTAGGGGTATTGGTCAAAGTACAAATCCAAAGCAGAGTTCTAAATCTATGTTCCAATAAAATAGAAAATCATGAAGACATTGAAATATTTCCGAGATACATGCCCTACCTAAATTAAATCAGGAGGATTTAAACAGATCAGTTTCTAGCAATGAAATTGAAGATACAATCAAAAGTCTACCAACAAAGAAAAGCCCAGGACCAGATAGATTATCAGCCACATCTTCAAAGAAGAACTAACTCATTCTATAAAGCTAATATCACCCTCATACCAAAATCAGACAAAAGCACATCAAGGAAAGAAAACTTCAGACCAATGTCCTTGATGCATATAGATGCAAAAATTCTAATAAAATACTGGGAAAATTGCACATGAAAACATATTAAAAGGATAGTGTGCCAAGATCAAGTGGAATTCATCTTAGGGATGAAAGGTTGGTTCAACACGTGGAAATCAGTAAATATATTTTATTGTATTAATAGACTTATAGACAATAATCACGTGAGTATCACAATAGATGCAGAAAATCCATTTAACAAAATTTAGCATCCATTCTTGCTCAAAACACTAGAAAAACTAGGGATACTTGGAACATATGTCAACAGTGTAAAAGCTATATATGCTAAAACCAAGGTTAACATCATTCTAAATGAATAAAAGTTTAAAACAATCTAAAAGCTGGAACAAGACAGGAATGTCCTCTTTCACCATTTCTATTCAACATAATCCTTGACACCCTAGCCAGAGCAATTAAACAAAAGAAAGAAATTGAATGGATACAAATAGGAAAAGGAGAACTCAAACTATATTTGTGGGTGATATGACTTTATATTTAGAAGACACAAAACACTGCACCAGAAATATTCTACAGCTCAAATAAATTCAGCAAGGTAACAGGTTACAAATCAATACCCATAAGTCATTTCATTCCTATCCACCAACTATTAATCAACTGGAAATAAATTATAAAAAATTATTCCATTCACAACAGCCTCAAAAAATATTTGTGAATCAATCTAACAAAATGTGAAAGACCTCTACAATGGAAACTAGAGAACACTGAAGAGAGAAACTGAAGAAATGGAAAGAAGATGGAACTGAAGATGGAGAGATCTCCCATGTTCTTCTATAGGCATAATTAATATGTTCAAAGCAGCCATACTACCAAAAGTGTTATATATATTCAATACAATCCCTGTCAAAATACCAATGAAACACTTCATAGAAATATAAAAAGCAGACAATATAGTTTTTTAACAGAATATGCTTTAGGTTTGTACTAAATTTGAATAAAATATTAGAAAATTTGTTCCTATATATGTCTATTTATGCCTCCTTACTGTGTGTGATAGTGCAATGTAGGTTGCATTTACACATGGTATACCTAAAATAATACATTTTATATTTTTTTCATATATAATTATATATATTTTAAGGCAAGTGGAGAAGAAAGGATATAAAATGTATATTCACAGTACTCCTATATTAACTTTCTTATTCATTATATGAAGATTTGATTTATGATCTGTTGTCATTTTCTTACTCCAATCTTTGTTCCCTCTTCCTTTTCTTTTTCTGTTATTGTCAAGCATGTTTCATTTTTTGTGTTGTAAACTCAATGCTCTTTCAGTAGTAACAGTGTAGGTGCAAATTGCATAAACAATGACATAATTGTTGTCCATAGCTTTAACAAAAATAATGATAATTTTTATAATGGTAATTGTGTCATAAGTATAATGCTGCTGAGAATCATACAAAATTTCCATGCATTTTGGAAGATTATTTGGAATAGTATTTGTAAAAAACTCAAATTTTTAAATTAGTTCTTCTGAAATACATTTTAGAAAAAGTGTGCACCTATGTAAATTATATGTGCAATATTTTTATTTACATTTTATATTCAACATAAGAATATAAATTCAACTTTTTCTTGTCCATCTTCTGAAATATATGCAAATTTTAAAATCAAGATAAGACATTTGTAACACTATTGGTGTGTTCCTGGAAAATATGTTAAGTTGAAATGAACAGAAAAAAATGGTGAAATTTAATTTATGTTATATATAGGTTTTCTTTCACTTGTATATTGCAAAACTCATGGGATAATGCAAAAATTTAATGTAGTAGAACTTTGATATTCTGTCCCTGATAAATAAAATTGGAATGAGAGCCTGAAAAAAATTAAATTTTTATATTTTTTTTCAAATCTTGAACTTTTTCATGGTGGAAGGTATTAAATTTTACTTATCAAAAATAAGACAGATTATGGGCTGTGGATATAACTCAGTTGGTAGAGTGCTTGCCTCGCAAGCACAAGGACCTGGGTTCAATCCCCAGCAGTGCAAAAAAAAAAAAAAAAAAAAAAAAAAAAAAAAAAAGACAGATTATTAAGATAAATACTAAATACCAAATGAAATAGGTAATCTTTTTTGTTGGGGTATGAATTCACAAATTGATTGTTTCTTCACCATGACAAGTTTAACAATAATCTGTTGATAGCTGTGTTTCCATTAATTAGGTTAGTCTCAAAGTAGGAAATCCATTGGGCTTAAAAAGTGCCCACACAAGGACTTAAATATTTACTCTTGCAAGCCTCAGTGTTTGTGATGACAACACAATTACTTTCAGAATACTTTCCCCTTTGACCAGTGTGCTTAATTTGCTCTTTCTAATTAAAAATGCTTAAAATGCTACCTCCTAGGAAAATGAAATATTTACATAAGTTTCATTTGATTCTATGTTTGCCAGGGAAGAGAAGATTGCAACTCAGGAACACTGGTGGCAAAGCAATAGCAATATTCAAAGAGTACTGTTCCACCCATTAGTCAAATGCCTCAGTTCACCCAGGATTTCTTCATATGAGGAAATATCCTTCATCAACCTCTTTCTTAGCTTCAGCTTTAAGGAAAGTATTCCAAAAATTAGGGAAATATTAGGTAAGTGGATGATCCTAAAATCTGTATTTATTTAGTATATGTTTCTCTGTGTTATCCTAAATCTATTGCTGTATCTAAGCCATCAATTTTGTGTGCTTATATTTCACAGAACCTCAGCAATATAAGGCAATATTTTATTTTATTCAAGTTTATTAGTTGCATAGAATATGCATTTTCAAATCAATTATTTTTATTCTTGAGAAATAGATCACATTACCTCCTTAACTTGGAACTTGTACAAATGGAAGTGACCCCCTTGTGACATTTACAATATGAATGATTTATATCATTATCAGAAACTCTAACATTATATGATAAAATTTTTACAAAGAAAAATTTTCCCTTTGCCAAATTTGCTTCTTCACAAATAACAAGGTAAAGAAAAATAAAAAAAAATGAATATATAAAATTCTTTATACTGCTTTTCCAACTATCTAACAGTTCACAGGGAACTAAAACAGATTTATGATGTTTAGTAACTACCCTATATACAAAATGTGCCTATTGCTTTTATGCTTTTTTAGCAAAATTTGAGAAAACCATCATATATAGAAACTTAGGTAATCTGTTTATGTGTAAAGTTTATGCTATCATTTTGGTGATATAGCTTACTTATAATGATGATCTTAGTAAAATATACTATACATCAATTGAAAACAATTTGCAACATATGACATATCCTGCACTGTTTATGAGAATGTCCCTGAGATAACAACAATGGGAACACCAACACCAATGACAAAAAGATTTTGAAGATCTGAATGAGTGCAATATATTATACTTATTTATATAGTGCTATTTTTCTTGAATTTCCATAGATAATTATCATCATGCCTGAGAAATTCACCAATGTTACTACCACAACAGAATTCTTGCTTATGGGATTCCCTGATGACAAGGTGCTACAGAGACTATGTGCCATGCTCTTCTTCCTGATTTATCTGACTGCACTGATAGGGAATCTCCTTATTATTACTCTCACCACCATAGACCAGCACCTCCAATCCCCCATGTATTTCTTCCTGAAGAACTTGTCCTTCATTGATATCTGCTATATCTCTGTCACTGTCCCTAAATCCATCATGAACTCTCTGACCAATATCTACTCCATCTCCTTTCTGGGATGTGCCTCACAGATTTTCTTTGTTATATTTTTGGCTGGCACAGAGTTTTTCATCCTTCTAGTGATGCCCTATGACCACTATGCTGCCATCTGCCAACCTCTGCATTATGGGACCATCATGAATAGATATGCCTGTGTGCAGATGGTGATTATATCATGGTTCAGTGGCTGTGTATATGGATCCCTTCATGTTGCAGGCACATTTCTATGGAACCATCATAGTGCATCAGTTCTTTTGTGATATTCCATCATTACTTATGATCTCTTGTTCCAGGAATAACATTCTAGAATATATATTTATCATTGTTAGATGTTGTTTTGCATTCTTATGTTTTATTTCAATGGTTGTTTTCTATGTTTACATTTTCACCAGTATCCTTAGAATTCCTTATGCAAAAGGCAGGTTCAAAAATTTCTCCACCTGCCTGCCCCATCTTACTGTGGTGACTTTGTTTCTCTCCTCTGGATTTATCACATATTTATGTTCAGCATCAAAGTCCCCATCTTCCCTGAACCTCTTTATGTCAGTGTCATACTCTCTCTTACTTCCCAGTCTGAATCCTGTCATTTACAGTCTGAGAAACAGGGACATGAAAGTAGCCCTAAACAACATATTTGGTGGGAAAATGATCCCTAACTTGTAAGCAGTTTGAGTGTTAGTATTCCTGATAATTATTAAAGTATATCAAATTATTTGTTTTATATTAATATCTTAAAATGATTGAATAAATACAGTGCTATTGTTGATGCTACATGACATAAAATATTTTATAATATTTATATGAGTTTGGATGTTAAAGGAATGTCTTGACAGTTTACAAAGCAGTGGGATATTCCTTGTGTTATGTCCACATCAATGGACACCAGAATTAGAGAATTTTTTTTTCATTTCTCTTCTATTTTACTAGCACAAGTCTCTTTTGGTTTGGGATGTTTTATGATTGTTTCAAGATTTAGATATGTTTATTATGATTTATTTTAGTACCCTGCAATATTTCAAATGAGGATGAATTTATAAATTTAGTTATTTCAAATGCTTTCTTTTTTATCTTTCACTTGTTTATATCAGAAAAGATCAAATATTTCAAATATTGCATTGAGAACAGTCTTTAATAGAGAGTTACTGATATAAGGTGTTACTGACTGATCACATAATGACATAATGACAGATTTGGGAGTATTGATATTTGATGATAATTTGAATAGTTTTCATTACAAAGAAAACTTGTAAAGCACAGAGTATATTGACCTGACATACACAAGAAGAGTGTGATTATAAGCCAGTTTCTTTTGATCCCACACTTAATTTTTCTCAATTTGAATTGCACATAAATTTATGTAGAAGTTGAAATAAGTGTGCCATCAATTGAAATTTACTGTTAATATTCTGAAGTTAAATATACTATACATTGAATTCTAAGTTTATTTCTAAGTTTAAATTTTTAACATTAAATGCATTTTTATCAATTTAAACTACTTTATTTCTTTCTGAAATTTAATGCATTTATGAAGAAAATAATTTTCCCCATTAATGTTAGCATTTTACTTATGTTTCTTTACCTTTCTTCATTTGTTCTTCCAATTTTACTTATATTTTCCAATTTTGCTTCATCTTTCTTATTTCCTTCATATTTTTTTCTTTGCAATGTATGTTTTCCAATGTATGTTTTACCACATCAATTATGGCATATTTTTCTCCTACTTGACTCACTACTTCTTTGTTCGACCACAATGCATTTCTCCTAGGACACAGTCCTCATTTTTCCACTTAGTAAAATTGGAAACAGAATAGTGGTACTTTGTCCTCATCTTAGAACAATGATGGGGGAGTAAAGGTGCTGATGAAGATGGTGAAGATGATGATGATAATGATTTCACAACTGCTGAGATTCAAGTGCTCCACATGGATTTATCCATTACTTCGGTACACCTTCAATCCAACTATGGCTAAGTTTCTCCTTTGTATGAAAAATGAAGACACATGAGGGTTAATAAATGTATCCCAAGTCACAGGTTGATAAATTACAATATAATAATGTAATTTTAATTAGGATGATATTCTGCAACTCTAAATACACACTTTGGTATCATTATCCCACCATAAGTTCTCAGATTGGTGCTCTGTTTTTGTTACTCAATTTTTCAAAATCTGTATAAAATTATAGCACAATAGTGATCTAAAAACTATAATAGATTGCTGGGGTTCAGCCCTAGCAGGAGTCCATGTGTTCCACACTGGTAAACGTGGCACGGGGATACAGCATCGGTGATGGATGGAGAATGAAAGACACAGACTCTAGTTCTGGTGCAATCAATCCCACTTTATTCTGGGGAAGGCTGGGTTTATATACATTTTTCTTCAGGCTATGATGACAGGCTTATGATTAAGAAAATCAAAGAAGTTTCCAAAGCACAGGCAGAAATTGTTTTTACCGAAAGATTATGAGAAAACAGTAACCTTATAGATCATCCTTACCTAATCACAATTGTTTTAAGCATATCTAACTACGTCAATGAGCTAATACAATGTTTATTTCCTTAATATCTAAACTTTATGTGACCTAAGACTATTATTATTCTCGCAGTTAAAGCAATAGACAAATAATCTCACATGACCATTTCTACTAGGTCCATCTGGTTAATATCTAAATTGCTGAGTGAAGGGCTACAGGAGGGTAGCGGTCGCAGTGGTTCTCGGGGCCAAGTTTTTTTACTGAATAGATTACATTGTCTTATGTAGCTCTTTTTCCCAGAACAGGGCATTGTACCAGTGTTTATTATAGGGGTGACCTATTCTTAGTAGGAAGGAAGGAATGTTGTATCCCATTTGTTTACAATAAAAATAAATTTTAAAAACTAGAGAATATTTTTATAAGTTGGTTTAACATGTAATGCTTTTCCCCTGGTCCCCTTACTGTCATTACTTCTTGTTAAGGCTGATACTTGCACTGGCTAGAAAATTCTAGGAGACTCTGGGCCATGTCAGACATGTCCAAGAATCTGTGCCAGTCTTCAACTCAGCACCTAGCCCAAAGTGCCCAAGGAATGGAGGCAAAATTAAACCTCAATTAGCCAACAGTGTACCACACTCACATAATACCCTCAGTGTGACCACAGGCACTCAAATAATACCTAAATATAATGATTGTCACCCTAATGTGACCTCTGATTCCCCAAAAATGCACACACTGTGATTTCTTACACCCATATAATACCCTCATTGTAACCTCAGATACTAATATAACCCCTGCATATGCTGTCTGACACATAATATAAAAAATGTGGCCTCTGACACTCAGAATATTCTCATTGGGGCTTCTGACACTCACCTAATACCTTCACTGTGCCTATTGTCCATCACAAAATACCTTCATTCTGCCCTCTGACAATTACAAAATATCTTCAATTTGCAGTCTTACAATATTTTCACCAGACCTCTGACATTATATAATTTACTGTGACTCAACCACTCCCATAATACCTTCATGTGGCCTCTGACATTCACATAATATCCTCATTTGTCCTCTGATACTGATATAATATCCTTACTGTTCTTGGGTCATTAACATAATACCCTTACTGTGGACTCTGATCACAAGAAAAAAAAATTCTCACTATGTCCTCAGGCACTCACATGTTATTGTCACATGGCCACTGTCACCCACAAAATATCCTCACTGTGTCCTCTGACATGTACACAGGATTGTCAGTATGATCTCAGACATATAGTAGTCTCCTGTGGCCACTGACACTCTCATAATACCCTCATTTTATTCTATACCATTTACATAATATCTTCACTTGGCTGCTGACACTCATATAATACCCTACTGTGTTATCTGACATTCACATAACACCCTTATTCTGACCTCTGACACTGACATAATACCATCACAGTGACATGTCTCACTCATATTATTTCTTTAGTGTGACCTGAGACACAAACCTGATACCCTCAATGTGTCCTCTAATTGACATCATATTCTCACTGTGGCTTCTGATGCTCATATAATTATCTCCAAGTAACCTCAGACACAGGCATAATACACTCACAGCACCCCCTGACACATAATATCCTACCTTGGGCATCTGACAGTGCAATGAAACCCTCACTGTGGCTTCTGGCACTCACATAAATCCCTCACTCTAGTCTCTAACACATAATATCATAACAGTGGCCCCTGACACTATTACAATAACTCACTAGACTCTGACACTACATAATATTTTAGTATGGCCTCTTAAACTAACATAATATACTCATTGTGACACTGAGCACTCATTTACTATCCTACTGTGTCCTATGACATTGACATACTATCCCATTTTGTCCTCTTACATTCATTTAATAATATGAATATGACCTTGGACACTCAAATAATATCCTCACTTTGGCCTCTCCTCTGATACTCACTTAATACTTTCACTGTTTCCTGTGACACACATTATATCCTCACTTGATCTCTGATGTTTACATAATAACTTCTTTGTGGCCTCTGAAATTCACACAATTTCCACAATAGGCCTGACTCTAACAACATACCCTTATCATAACCTGTTGCAGTCATAAAATATCCATAATATGGTCCCTGATGCTGAAAATATTTTCTCATATCCTCTGACACATAATATCCTCACTTTTCCTGTGTCACTCACATAACACTCTATGTGACCTCTGATACTCATATATTACCCCCACTGTGAACTCTCACACTCAAATGATACTCTTACTGTGACCTTTGACACTGACTTATTACCTTCAGTGTGGCCTCAGGTTATATCCTAAGTGTGGCCACTGACACAGAATACACTCACTGTGGCCTGTGATAGTTACATTATACCCTCATCATGACTTATGACTCTCACATTTTAACCTCATTGTGACCTCTCATGCTGATATAATATTCTCACTGAGGTCTCAGACACATAATAACCTCTCTGGTACCTCTGACACTTATAATACTCTCAGTGTGACCTCTAACACTCATATAATAACTTCCCTGTTACCTCTGATTCAGATATAATATCCTTTCTGTGACTTCTGACTCTCACATGATTCCCTCAAAATGCCCTCTGACACTCACATAACACCTTCACTTTGTTTTTGACACTCAAATATTATCCTCAAATTGCCCTGTCACTCACAAAATACCTCACTGTGACCTCTGACACTCAGGTAATAACATCTGTTTCACCAATGATGCTCGCCAAATACCCACACGGTGACCTCTGAAGTTCACATTATACCATAAACATGGTCTCTTAGACTCACATAATACCCCCATAGTCACCTCTGACCCTGAAAACATATCCTTCTTGTGACCTCTGTAACTTAAAAAGACCTTCATTGTGACTTCAGGTACAATCATGATACTTTTACTGTGGCCTCTGAAACTGACATATTAACCTCACTTTTTTCTCCGATACTCATATCTCCTCATAGTGGCTTCTAAAACTCACATATAACCCTAAGAGTGACATAACAACCTCTGTGTGACCACTGACAGAGACATAATACAATTATTTCTTCCTATGATACTCACTTTACCTCCCTGTGTCTTGTGACACTCAAAGAATATAATCACTGTGACTCTGATAGTCACAAAATAGCCTGATTTGACTTCTGACACTCAACAATATCCTCATAATGACATATCACACTTACAAAATAAGCTCATTGTCACTTGTGACATTCAAAAATATCCTCAGTTTCCATTTGACACTAATGTCATACCCTCAATGTGACGTTTGACACATTATACCCTCACTCTCACCTCTGACACAAATGTCCTCCATTGGCTTCTATCACTGACATGATACCCTCATCTAACATCTCACACTCACAGATTACCCTCACTGTGACCTCTAACACTTACTTATTACCCTCACTGTGGTCTGTGATGCTCATAAAATATACACACTATGGTCTCTGACAGACACATAATACCCTCTTTTGGCCTCAAACTCTGAAATAATATCCTCAGTGTGACCTCTGTTACTCACATAGTAACCCCAGTGTGACCTCTCTCACACACATAATATCCTTACAGGGCCTGGGTCTCTCACAGAATACCCTCAATGTGTCTTCTGGCTCTCACATAATTCCCCTTCTGAGCCCTCTGACACTCAAATAATATTCTCATTGTTCTTTTGTAGAAACTGACCTAATACCTCTGTGGCCACTCATACTCATATTATGTCCTCACTGTCATCTTTGACACTCACATTTTCTTAAATGACTTTGGACACTTTCATTTATCTTCACTGGTGCCTCTGATACTTACCTAATTTCCTCACTTGTTATGTGACACTCACATGACATCCACACTCTGAGTCTAATAATCACATAGTATCCTCACATGACCTCTGACACTCACATAATGTCCTCACTGTGAACTATTATAATCACAATACAACATCCCTGGAGCCTCCGTTACATATGCAATACCCTCACTTTGGATTATGACATTCACAAAATATCCTCACTTGACTTCTGACACTAATGTAACATTCCCACTTTGACCACTGACACTCAAGTAATAACCTCACTGTGATCTCAGACGCTCATATGATGCACTCAATTTGACCTCTGATGCAGACATTATAGCCTTAATTGGCCTCTGACACACAATATCATCAATGCTACCTCTGACACATGATAACTATACTGTGACCTCTGGCGCTCACATAATACCTTCAACTGTACTCTCTGAAACTCACATAAATCCCCAATTCTGGTCTCTGAAAATCACATAATACACACATTTTGGTTTCAGACACAGACTACTACCACCCTGGTCTCTGTCACTCACATAATATTGCACTGTGTCCTCTGAAAGTCACATAAATATTATCACTTGGTCCTCTGACACACATAAAATATCCTCACTTCGACATAATACACTCATTGTGATGTCTGAAACTGATATAATATCCTCTCTGTGAATTCTTGCTCTCATAATGTCATCATACTGACATAGTATCCTTATTCTAACCTGTGATACCCACAGACTGGCCTCCTATACTCACATATTACATTCAATGTGACTTGTCATGCACATAATACCTTTTTGTGATCTGAGACACTCCCCTCATGCTTGCAATAAAGCCTCTGATACTCATAATATCCACCTTTGGTCTCTGATATTCATATAATGAATTCAATCTGGCCTCTGACACTCTCATAATATTCTAACTGTGACCTCTCTCATTCAATTAATATACTCACTTTTGCCCCTGATATTCACATCATATCCTCACTTGGCATCTGACACTCACAAAATGCCATCACTATTACATTGACACTCATATAATACCCTCAGTGTGGCATCCAATACTCACCACATACATTCAATGTGGCCTTATACACTCACAAAATATAATTTTCACCTCTGACACATAATACACTCACTGTGGTCCAAGACAGACACTGTGACTTGGGACACTCATAATATCTTCATGCTGGGCCCTGATGTGACAAAATATTCTCATTGTGGCCAGTGACACTCACATAATTTCCATAGTGTGGTCCCTGTGATTGACAGTGTATCCCAAATGTAGCCCCTGACACTCACACATATCCTTTCTGGGACAGTTACCACTCACATAATACCCTCATTTGGTTCTAACACTCATTTAATACCATCACTGTGGCCTCTGACACTTAAATAATATACATAATTAAACCTCTGACCCTTAATACCCTCACTCTGGCCTCTAAAACTCACAAAATACCATTACAGTGACCTCTGACATTCACATAATATCCTCATTATGGCCTCTGATATTAATATAATACCATCACTGTGGTCAATAAGACTCACATAACTCCCTCACTGTAGTTGCTGACACTCACATAACATCATCACTCTTACCACTGACACATAATATTCTCAATGTGACCACTGTGACCACTGTCACTCATTAAGTATCTTCCCTGAGGCCTCTGACATTCAATAAACATTGTCTGACCTCTGACACTGATATAATGTCATCAGTGTGGCCTCAAATATTTATATGAAATTCTCACTGTGCCTTCTGACACACCATATCCTCACTATGGTCTTTGACTCTCACATATTATGCTGGGTCCTCTGACACTTATATAATACACTCATAATTGCCATGACAATCACATAATATCTTCCCTTGGTCTGAATGAAAAAATTCCCTCACGATACCATGATACTCACATAAAACCCTCATTGTGGCCTCTCACACTCACATATAAACCTCAATGTGGCCTCTGACTTTCACATAAAACTTTCACTGTGACCTCTGTAATTCACATAATAACATGTGACCTCTCACACTCACATAATATCCTCACTTTGGACTCTGATAGTCACATAATATCCTCACAAGGAATAATTATGTGCACATAATGTCCATACTGTAACCTCTTATTCTTACATAATACTCTTCCTCTTGTCTCTGACACACATAAAATATCCTCCATGTGGCCTCTTAAATCACATTACACCCTCACTATAACATCTGACACTCACATAACATCCTTATCTGGCTTCTGACATTTATATAGTATTCTTACTATGGCCTCAGGTTCTCACATAATATTCTCACTCTGACTGCTAACCTTGACAAACTGTCCTCACTGTAGTCACTTATATCCAGGTATTGATATTACCCTCACTCTGGCCTTTGATGCATAATGTCTTCACTCCGGCAGCTCACATTCACATAATATCTTTAATCTTCCTACCAACACTCACATAATAATTTCACAATGTCTCTGACACTGGTAATTTCCTCACTATAGCTACTGACACAAAATATCCTTATGTGGTCTATGACACTTACTTATCCTCATTCTGGTCCCTTTTACATAATATTCATCCTTGACCTCTAACATTCACGTAATATCTTCACTGTGGCCTAAAATACAAAGTATTTGTCCTGTGGACTCTCACATTCATATACAATCCTCACTTAACCACTTTCTTAAAAATACCATTTATTTTTTGAAGGTTAACATGTAAATTACAGAAAAAATGAAACACAAGCAAAGATCATAGTTATTAATTTGCAAGCAGCTTACTTGGACATGCCTTCCAGGTCATGAGTATACATCACAACATCACATTTTATGTACTGAGATCACTGTGAGTATCATGCTTTTCCACACATAAATATTCACCAAAACAAAATCTAATATTAGCTCATTTGACCACTTACATTCACAAAATATCATAACTCTGACATAAGAAACTCACATAAATACACTCACTCTGTCCTCTGACACTTATATAATGTTTACACTTGACCTCTGACACTAACATAATATTGTCATTGTGGAATCTGACATTCACATAATACACTCACTGTAACTGAAAACACTAATACCCTTAAAGTGACTGCTGATACTCACATAATATCCTTAATATGCACTGTGTCCTTTAGTAATAACATAACATTCAAACATTAAAATTCATAACTAATATAGTAGCTGTTCTTCATCTTTTAATGCCAACATAGTTAGAAATCATTTTAAATCCAAAATTAATAGTTCCCCAAGTTCTTTCAAATTTATGTTGTATGGAATATGTGACCTCTTAAACTCATAAAACTGTCCTTTGGTGCTGGGTTTGTGGCTTACTGTTAGAGAACTTGCCTAGCACAAGTGAGGCACTGGGTTCAATCTTGAGCAACACAAAAAAATAAATAAATAAAATTAAATTTAAAAAATAATTCTGTTATTCTTTAAACTGTCCCTTGTTCTTTCTGTACTAATATTATATTCATACTATAGCATTAAAATTGCTGTAATCACCAGCCTCTGACTGTTCATACTAACATGTTTTCCATTCTATAAAATCTAAACCTAACAGAATAGCTGCATGGCTTTGTATCCTTAATATGAATGTGATAAATTTGTTGTACCCTCTATAACTAATAGCTGTCATGTGGTATTTATTCTTACTATTCCACATTAAAGTAACAGAGTAGATTCCCTGGGACCTTAGAGATGATTATAATATCCATAGTGATGATCTGAAACACATATAATAGCTCCCCTGTAGACTTCAATAATAATACAATATTCCTATTTTGGCCATTCCATGTTCTTTTTTTAACAGTGTATGCATACAATAGTATGGAAAACTATACAAGAGCTGTTCTGTCCTTTATATTAATATAATTTGTTTGATATTACAACATCAGAAATGGATATCACAGCCTTTCAGAGTACTCAAATACTAATATGATATCCAAACTAGAATATCAAATACGAATATAGAAGCTGTACTGTGGCCTCTAAATCTAATGTGTTATTCATAGCCTAACATCTAAAATGATATACTAGCTCCCCTCTACCTTGAAATACTAATATGACATCCATATTATTGCCTAAAAAAACCAATAAAATATATGTCCTGTAGCTTTTAATATTACTATATGTATTCTTTTCCATAAACTCTGCAACCAATATAACTTATATATGGATTTTAATATTCATTTAATATCCTTGATATAATATCTAAAACTAGTAAACAGGTGTTATGTAGTATTTAAAATTAGCATATTTATATTATACAACCTTAAGCTAATAAAATATCTGCATTTTTGTCATTAGATAATTTTTATGAGTTATCATTATAATTAATGTATTAACTACCATATTGATTTTAATCTTAAGATGATATGCATACCTGAGTTTCTAAAAATGACCTAAATTTGTGACTTTTAATACTAGTATGATATCCATACTATGACATATCAAATTGATATAATAGCTGCCTTTTAAACGTGATGTAATATTCATACTATAGGAAGTACAACTAATATAATAATGGCCATGAGGTTTTAATACTATTACATTATCCATAGTATAGCATTTAATATTAACATAATAGCTTCTATAGACCTTGGATATTGATAGAAGAGGTGTGTGATAACATCCATAACAAATATAATAGCTGTTATGTATTCTATTATGCAAAAACAATATCATAACAAAACATCTCAAGATAATGCAATATCTCTCCTTAGTTATTAATAGCAATACCAATACTACACCACTGAAAAGTGATATAATACTTGTCCTGTGGATTGTAGTTCTATTATACAATCCACACTATTATAGAATTCTCATGACTAGGGCTGCTCTTTGTGAGCTTCACTGGCAGCAAACAGAGAGGTAAGACAGAGCACTAAGTGGAATCAGGCTGCAAGTTCTCAACAGGCTCCATTAGAAACAAACCATGCTCAGTAATTGAAAGAGTTTAGAAGGCAGCTGATCAAGACACATAAAAAGCATCATCTTTGTCCCACTTCTCTGGGAGGAACATGTCACCAATAATGTAAATGAAATGAAATATTCCTGTCATACACAGGATTCCATGCTACCTAGGACTTGACCCTTCAAATCTGAGTTGCAGTCTTGCACCTGAGGTAAACCAGGTGGCCCCTAACTTCCATGGTCTCTTTGTCAGGATTACCATATCCTGAGTACACATCTGCAGATGTGAGGACATGAGGAGAGACGTATGTAGCCTGCGCTGCCCTTCTGCTCCTTGCTAATACAAGACCAGAGGGCAAAGTCTGTGGGCTGTGTTTCCAGGGTGTCTCATTCTCACACTGACATTGATTGTTCTGGGCTTCACACTGTTCCTTTATTAACTTTATTTGCCTAATTTGGATTTCAGTAGGGAAGCTGTGGTCATAATATATCACTTTAAAATTTTTATTTTGTCTATGTTGGTCTAACTGCCAGAAAAATCATAATTTTAAAAGAATGTATGTCTTGTGATTTTCCTTTTGAGAGTTTGGCACACCTTTGTCTTTGATGTTGTTCTTAGATAGGGAATAGTACAGCCCTCAGACTTTGGTGCCTTGGTGTTTGGATCTGGTGATGCTGTGTTTCAGAGTGTGAAACTCAGGACTGAGAAAATTGGGTACAGTACCACATTGAGGATATTGGTAGAAAAATGTATTAGAGGCAAGGTACTAACATTCAGGTTGGCTTTATTAACACACTTGTTCATGGGACTTCTTTGTTAAGACAGTGAATCTGTTTCCAGTATGATCAAACCCCTCTGGAAAACAGGATCCATCACCCCTTTTCTGTGATTAGTTTTTTCTCCTGCTTTGGAGAATTAAGCAATGATCCCAGCAAATAAATTTTTAGGCATGTTCTAAGAGTAGTCAATGAATAGAAATTATCACTAGGTGACCTTTTTAGCTTAAAGGCTTTTTATAGTTACTTAGAAACTGACTGAACTTCTGCTCATTACATGGTCCTATTAGGCCTGTCAAAGCTCATACAGGGCTCTTTCTCCTTCCTGAAGAAACTAGTGGGTAGGGAATGTTATCACATAATGTCACAATGTCATAAGATAAATACCTACAGGAGGAGGAGATAAGAGGGGAGAATTTTCCATGACTTTGATTTTCACCAGCTTAAAAAAACAGGGACTATTTACTTTTTTCAAATTTACTGGTGCCTCAGGGCTTACCAAATTCAGCACCATTCAGAGTTACAGGTCTTCCTTGTGGTGATGCCCCCATTTTTTGTTCCCCAGTAAATTTCAAGGAATACAGAAGCATTCAGCAATGCCCTATCTTGGGAGCCCTCAATAGGGGTGATTTTGCATATGAGTATTGATATTTGAGTCTTTCCAAGCCAGTGGTCTATCACCAGACTCTCACCTCTGTGGGAAGGTAATGAGAAGCCAATTAGTTATGTGTGCACAAGCAAGATGGCTCCAAGCCTTTGAGATGGCTTGATAATTTTTGATGTTTCTTTTTTTGTGTGTGGTGCTAGAGATTTGAACCCAGGATCTTGTGCTTGTGAGGCAAGCACTCTGTCAACTGAACTATATCCCCAGCCCCATGATGTTTCTTAATAGAAGAAAAGGAGATCAGCTTTTTTTACTCATTCAGAAGTGAGCACAGGGTACTCGGTGAACCTGCATTAGATTAATGACTATCCCCTGAAGAGAGTGTTTACCTAGTCCTTTTCCATTATTCAAAACTGAATTGTCAGTCCTTCTCTCTGCTTTAGTAACCTTAGCTATTCAATAAATATTGCCTTCTGAGTTGGTTCTTTGTTCTTCTACTGGGGTCTTCTTTCCAAATTTTAGTTAGAAGAATAGAAAGAAACTGTCTTCAACAACATATACAAAGGAAGTAACCTGCTGTGACCTTGAAAGAAGAAATGCAGATGTTCCCTAAAGAAATAGAGAAAGACTATTCCACTCCCATGGTTATGACCATGGCACTGAACAAAGTTTTGGCAATTTCACACCATAATTTCTTCTTGAAAAAAATTTCATTCATGAATTTTATAAACAAAATATTTTCATCTATGTGAAGCATTTGGAATGGAAACAGAAATGCCAGTTCCTTGCTATTTAATGAGATCCCTGGAAGTTTGCCTGCTGCCAAACAAATTTTCCAAAATATTGCTGGAATTATAGCAGTGCCACTGCTATGGGACTATGGAGACAAACAAATGAGACTTCTGATGACTACATCTTGGAAGTGAAATACCATGGCTCTTGATTTATTTTTCTTTGAAACCATATGCTGATGTGGATTCACTTAGATGGGGAAGCTACAGGTTTTGGACAATAGAATTTTCTGGTGCCAGTGATCCCTTGTAGGTACCTACATCATACATTGAGAAGAAACATTGAAATAATTCTAAATTTCACAGGAAGCATTGGAAAATCTGTGGCTCAGGGAGCCTATCTCTGAAAATCAGTCATGAGAAATTTCCAGTGGGTCAGAGTGGAAACAAGGACAAGGTAGAAGTTGATTTTCCCTCTTTCACTGTTAGACTCAATCATGGCAGAGTTGTATGTCTTCCCTTGTCCCTCTCCATTCTGTGTTGTTTTTTCTGTATGTTAGTGCATTATGGACACATAAATCAAACATTAGGGTTCCCAAGGAGTACATATAAATGGCCTTGTACACTTGATAATAACTTCAAAAGCATACACTAGAATAATCCCGGGAGAAAAATTGGCAAAAGTATTCAGGCATTATAAGGCATAATGACTTCTTCAGGACCAACCACATTGCCAGAAGCAGGAAATGGGTCCAATCCAAACTGTTTCTCCAAACCAGGTGAGTTGGCTACACCTGGGACAGTCTGGGGTCCAGATCCAGGGTGTGTTGGTGTAACCATGTCCACTTGTGTATATGTCAAGGGAAAATGGGAGAAACTTGTACCTCAATGGGCCATTAGAACAATCTTGTGTGTGAAAGGGCTTTTGGTATGGAGTCACAAAGTAAGTGACCTCAATTTCTTGGCAGTAGAACACACAGAACTTGGAACCCTAGTAGCTAGGCACCCACATTCCAGATAAACTCCCATTCTGCTACTTGTTTTGAGACAGCAAGTCCAGAGCCATGAGTTCTTGTTGTCTTCTAATCTTTGGATGCTTATTTCTCAGGAAAGTCCCTAGTGGGGGCCTTTCCCAAGATTGGAAGCACTGTATCAAGGTAGGGACCAACAACTCTGGTGATATGTCCCAAGAAGACTGGAGGTGAAAGAGGACAGGCCATTGGTAGTAAGTAGAGTTTAGTCTTCCACTCAGATTCCCATTTAGATAGCACCAGAGCCTCAGAAGTTTTTCTGTGTGTGTTTATAGTTGTGACTCGTTGAAATTGATGTTGATCAAGCTGTGACACTATCCTTTAAAAAAGCACCATCTTACATCATTCCCTCCACACATCAGAGACATATAACTAAATATTTTAGTGAGTACAAAATAGTACTTCACAAACCCTTCTTAGCAGGTCTTCTCTAAACACCTTAGAGAGCCTTTCTACTCACCTCAGAGAGCCTACATACACACCTCAGAGAAAACTTTTGACTCACCACAGACACCTTTCCTATACACTGCAAATAGCCCTGTTATTCACTTAAGTGAACACTTATACTCTCATCAATAAGCATTCCTACAAACCTCATAAAGCCCTTCTACACCCTTCAGAGGGCCCTCCCTAATATGTCAGAGAGCACACCCTACATAAAAATGAGAACCCACTAAACACTTCAGAGAATCTTTCCTTCACACCTCAAACTCACTTCCCTGCAGGTCTAAATAATGATTCCCTACTAATATCAAGAGTTTTTCTACACACATCAAATTTCCATTCATATGCCCCAGAGGGACATTGCCTACACACTTTATTGAACAACAGTTAAACAACTCAGAATGCCTTTCCTATACACCCAGAGAGTACTTTTTATAAATTCCATTGAGATTTTAATTCAAACCTCAGAATTTCCATGCTACAAACAACAACACACCCGACTGCACAACTCAGATACAACATAAAACTGAACAAAATGCCCTCTCTACTCACCTCTGAGGGTTGGCCTGACACACCTCAGAGAAGACTCTGGATACATTGTTGAGTGGCATTCCTAAACGATGTAGGGATTTCCCCTATTACACTCAAAGAATACTCTCATTACATCTCATTGTGTTCTACCTAATCATATCAGACAGATTTTATTATTCATTTCTGTGGGCCCTGAGTACACAACAGAGAGCATTCCTATGCAGAAAAAGCCCTTCTACACCCCTCATAGATTCCTTCTGCACACTTAATAGAGGCATCTTTACCCACCTCAAATCATCTGTACTACAAATCTCAAGAGAACCTTCACTTCAAACTTCAGTGAACACTTCCTACACATATAGCAGTCACCTATCCACACAGGTGAGAGCCCTACCTATTCATATCAATTGCCCTATCTACAAAATTCAGAAGGCCATCCATGCACACCTTAGACACATATTCTACAGACATTATTTATCAATCACTGTATCAGTGTTGGTACCAGAGAACCGTTGCTACACACCATGTCTCTACACTCCTCAGAATGCCATAATTTCACTATTCAGAGGGCACTGTTACACACCTCATAGAGCTCTCCTATCAAATTTCAGTGTGTCCTCATTTATTTCAGAGATCTCTCCTTACTCACCATAGATACCCATAAATATGCACCTCAGTTAATTCTTAATTTTTACCAATGAGCACCCACCTGCTACACCTTATTCAGCAGTTTTCCCTACAAATCTCAGAGAGACTTCTATACAAACCTCAGAATGCTCTTTTAACAAACCTTTAAAAACCCTATCTACACATCTCTTGTAACCCTCAAAGCTAGCCAAAAAGCCCTCCATATTTAACTCCAAGGGCCAAAACTACAAACCTAAAAGAACCCCCAAGATACTCTTCTGAGTGTCCTATGAAAACACCTCGCAGTTTTTCTCCTCTATGCTCAAATATTTCTCTCACCACACCTGAGTTTATTCTTGCTACTCATGTCAGAGATGTCACTATTCACTCTAGAAGTTCCTCCCTACATAACATAGGTAGCATTTCTACTATTTCAAACAGGCCTCCTATACTCCTCATAGATCTCTTTGTCCACCTAATACAGACCTCCCTTCACAACTCTGAGAGCCCTCCACACACATATCAGAGTGATATCCCTCAAAATTTCAATTAGCCATCACTACACACCTCACTTAAACTACATGGTAAAGCTCAGAGTCCAACCTACCCATCTCCATGATTCCTAACTTCAGACCATATAGATCCCCCTTCCAATCATGGGACCCTCTCTTCTACATCAATTTGTCCTCTTTACTCATCTAACAGAGCTCTTACTACTCATATCAAAGAACCATACAAACACAACTAACTGATCCCTTTCTACTCATATCAGTGTACTCTATACATCTGAGTGAGCCTTCCCAACTCAACTGTAAGGATCCTCACACATATTTCTTGTAGCTCTCTAACACACTTCATAGAGTAATCATGCATACCTCATAAAGTCCACAAAACACTGTTCAGAGGACACACGCTACCAACTTCAGAGAAACTTCTCTACACACCTCAGTTTAACATTCATACACAACAAAGTATACCCTCCATACAGAAATCTAGAGCAGTTCCTACACACATCAGATAAGTCCCTACATAAGTCAGTGAGTAAAACCATACTTCTTTGCAAGAAGAAACAATGTTTCTTTGCAAGCCCTCTATAAATATCTCAAAGAGTTTATATACTCACCTCACAGAGGCCTCAATATACACACCTCAGAGAACAATTTTGACTCTCCAGCATGGCCTTCCCTATACACCATAAATACTGACTTTTACTCTGAAACTAACTGTAACCCTAAGCATAAGCCTAAGTCCTCCCTACATGCCACAGAGTCCTCCCTGACTCTGAAACTGACCATGATTTGACTCTGACCCTAAACCCTAACCCTAGTCCTAACCTAACCCTAATCTCATAGTGCTCTCCCTTCTACACCAGCTGTTTTCCCTACTCATCTCGCCAAACTCTGACTACTCACCTCAAATGACCCTCCAAACACAGCTCACTGAATTCTTTCCACAATTTCCAGTGCACAAACCCTGGGCAACACTGTGAGCCATCCCAAATCACTTTAGGGCTCCTCTTACACACAAAAATGAGCCCTAGGACAAGCATCATGTAGTCCTCCTAAACAATTCATACAGAACTTCTTACACAGCTCAGCAGCTGCACACTACCAATCTTAGAGACCCCTCTTTACACATATCATAGTCTGCTCCATAAAGAAAACCATCCTTATATCAAAAGTAGAACCTACAGTGTATACAGCCTCAGGTAGACATCTATATATACCTTACTGAGTACTAATTATATTCCTATACAAGACCTTTTTATAACTATACTTCTTTGCAGTGCTCTTTAAACACTTAGAGAGAATTTACACTCACCTCAGAAAGCCCTCACTGCACATCTCAGAGAGCTCTTTCCACTCATAGCTCTTTCCTATACACTGCAAAAGCCCTATTATTCAGTTATGTGAGCCCTCACTGTCATAGCAAGAAGTCCACTGACAAATCTTATAAATCCCTCCTGTACCTTTAAGAAGGCCCTCCATACATATATCAGAGAGCCCTTACTACACAAAAAGAACCTTTTTTAACACCCCAGAGAACATTTACTACACACCACAAACTCATTCCCCTACATATCTAAGTACTCCCACTCTACTCACATCAAGAGCCCTACCTACACACCTGAAAGAGCCATCCATACACATCTAAGGAATCCTTCCTCCACACCTTATTGAGAAACACCCAAACAACACAGGTAGCCCTCTATATACATCCCAGCAAATGCTCCCTATAAACACCAGAGATGTTAATTCAAACCTCAGAATGCCCATGCTACACACCTCAACCAGTGCTACAAACACAACACATATAGATCTCACTTCTATCCAAAACTCTCCCTACTCATCTTTGGGTGCTGCATATACACACCTAAGAGAGTCCCCATCATTGCTCATTGAAAGCCCTCACAAACACTTCAAGTATTTCTTATACTATCCTCAAAATCCCTCCCATCAAAACACAGTGTTTTCTGCCTACACTTATCAGAGATCTCACTATTCACTTCAGGTGTTCCTCCCTCCACAACTTTGTTAACATCTCTACTCAGTTATAAGTCCCACTTACACCCCCATAGATCCCTTGGCATATCTAAGAGAAAACTCCCTACACACCTGTGAGAACCCTCATACACACTTCAGAATGCCATTCTTATGCATTTAAACAAGCCCTCACGATATACCTCAGAGAACCTATACTACAAAACCTAGAGAGGCTTCCCTACACATCTCAGCAAGTCTGACTTACATGTGACATTGGCCCCCCCTTCACACTTCATAAGGTCCTCCCTTCTGTATCTGTTTTTCCTCCCTAATTATCTTACAGAGCTCTCACTACTCAGCTAAACAGTCCCTCTAGAAACAACTCACTGAGTCCTCTCTATTCATCTCAGTACAAATTCTTAATACAGCTGAGTGATCCCTCCCAAATCATCTCAGAAGGACCACCCACAAACATCATAGAGACTTCTGACACACCTCAAAGACCTCTTCTACAGACCTTATAGAAGTCCCTCTGAACAGAATAGAGACTGCAAGCTACCAACCTCAGAGTTCTCTCTACATATCTCAAAGTGAACTTCATTCACATCAAAGAAAGTCCTCCCTAGATACTTCAACAGCAGTCTCTACACACCTCAGAGCGACTTCCCTCCATATCTCAAAAAGTACAAATTAGATTCCTTTAAAGTCCTCTTTATTAACTACACTTCATTTCAAGTACTCTCCAAATCCCTCAGAAAGTCCTCAATACACGCCTAAGGGAGACCTTTCAATTCACAACAGAAACCTTCCCTGTGCATTCAAAATACCAACCCCAACCCAGAACCTAATCCTAACTCTAACCCTAACACTAAGCCAACCACACATACATACCACAGAGCCCTTTGCTGACATTGACAGTGACCATGACCCTGATCTTGACATACTACTGATCCTAATGCTAACCTTAACCTTAACCTCATAGAACCTTCCCTTCTACCTCAGTTTTTCTCCCTATTCATGTCACAGAATTCTCATGCCTTACCTTAAAAGGCCAACCAAACACTACTCATTAAGCCCTTTCTACAATTCACAGAACACCATCCCTATGCACCTCTGTGAGCCCTCCAAGCTCACCTCAAGAAACCCTCCCAAACACAACTAGATCTCAAACACATTTTGTAGAGCTCTCTCACATATATCACAGTTCCCCCACTCCACAGTCACATACTACCAACCTAAACCACCTCCCAGATAATCTCAGTGTATCCTCCTTAGACATCAAAGTAAGTTGGTTCTACTTACCTCAAATGCATTTTCTACACACTTCAGAGGGACATCCTTACACATCTCAGTTTGTACAAATTAGATGTATTTGCTATCCAGTTCTACTAATTAAACTTCTTTGCAAATGCCTACAAACACTTCAGAGAGTCTATCTACTGATGACAGAAAGTCCTCAATATACATCTCATAGAGCCCTTTTGACTCAGCACAGAGATCTTCCCTATAAATTGCAAATACTGAACCTGACCCTGAGCTTGAAACTAACCCTAATTTAAACCAAAACCTCAGCCCTCCTTACATACCAGGGAGCCCTCCCCGACACTGACACTGACCATGAACCTGAACCTGACCCTAAATCCTGACCCTAAGCCTAACATAATAGTGCCTTTCCTCATTTATCAGTTTGTTCTCTCTACTCAACTCACAAATCTCTGACTACTCACCTCAAATGGCTCTTGAAACACAATTCAGTGAGCCCTTTCTACACTTTACACAGTACCTTCCCGATTCACCATTGTGAACTCTCTCAATTCATCTCAGGGGGCACTCCCACATATGTAAAGGAGCTCTCTGACACATATAATAGTACCCTGGCTACACAACTAAGAGTCCACTCCCTACAAATCTCAGAGGACCCTCTGTACATACATCTTACTTTCTTCCTGGCACATCAAAGAATATCCTCACTACACCTCTGAATAACTGTCCCTACATACTTCAGAGACATCCTTACAGACCTCAGTGAGTCCTTTGGCCATTTTGGTGTTCCTTATTTCCATCAATTACTGGTTTCTCCACTAGTCCCCATGTTATTCTTCTCCACCCCCTCTCACTCAAGTCATACTTGAATATGGAGTGAATCTCTTCTAATTTTTAATGACAGGATCCCTGATGGAACCTAGATGGAGCACACTTAAGGATGGGGATAATTTCTCCAGGCAGTGTAGATTCTGCCTTAGCCACAAGCAGAATGTGTGACAACTTGGGATGTATTTCAATTTGGACTGTCTCCTTCTGACCTTAGTGACAGCAGAAGAGAATGTCTTTCCTGTTAACACTTTCTTGCAAATATCTTCTACTCATGTAACTGAGAACTCTGTGTTTCAAAATAATATGAACCACACTTTATTTGTCCTACAATGTGCACCACACAGTACATGAAATATCTTGCTGAATTTCTAGCCAGACACATTCAATAGATAACTTGTGGGAAGTGAGGTGGGCTATCAAAAATCCCATCTCTAATAATTTTCTCCTCTAGCATGAGTTGAGGCAAATTCCATTGTAGCAAATTTTTCTTACTGTCCAAGGAATCCCTAGTTACGGAACAGAAAGGTCAATAGAGTTTATATAATAAGGGGTGTCAGCTTTCTTGAGTGCTTATATCCTGGTTTTCCTCCCTTTGCTCATTGTTCACCATGAAGGGAGTGAAAATTTTAAGAGTGGATTTAATGGATCTACTGGTACAAAAGGACCACCAAAATGTCAAAGGGAAATATACTAAGAAAAATACAGGTGGTTGTGGGTCATTAATTGTCAGTAAACTCGCATCATGTTCAGTGGTTGAGGTCTGGTCATTCCTTAGGGTAAGGATGAGGCAGTGCCAAGACTACATGTCTCCCATTGTTCACATCCTGCATCACTGTGACACATTTGTTAAAATTCTCAAACCAATGCAATCTTTCCAGTGTTGGTAGAGCATTCTAAACTAGTTGTACAGCTGCAAAAGGACTGGGAAAACCAGTCTTGAATATCCACCATTAGAGTATATTACAAAATAGGCTCAGCATCTCAAAGTCCCCATTCTATACCTCTTCATTCTCTTCTATTTCCCTGAATACTCAGTAACCACTAACCTTCTGTTGTTTATTGTTTCACATTGTTCAGAAGATCACCCATTTTCAATAATAAAGGTGTGTCATTTTGGACCAATTGTTTTCCTTAGCAACGTCATTTTCATCTTGTTTGTTTGCTCATTTCTTATTTTATTGTCAAATAACACCTAATTGTATTGGTGGGTTAGTCATATACGTATATACTTATGAAGCTTAAGTTGGTTGCTTCCTGTTCATGGCAATTATGAATGAAGAAGTTGTGAATTTTTATATGTCAGTTATTTGGTTGACATAAGCTTTTCACTGCATTGGATACGCATTCAGGAATATGATTGCAGGATCATATGGGCAGTATGTTCAGTTTCGCAAGGAAATGGCAAATTGTTCCTCAGGGAATGTGAGAGTTCCTGTTCTTCTTTTTCTCAGTACTTGATATTGTCAGATTTCAGATTTTGTCCACTCTTATAGGAGTGTTTAAAATGCAATACTCTGATGATGTGTGAGTTTTAGGATATATCCTTAGGTTTGTTGACATCTTAATATCTTCTTTGTTGCAGGCTGACTCATACCAGCTCTGCTTTTGGACATTTCACCATGAACACTTGAAGCAGTTGCAGGTACCTGTCACAAGGTAATCACAGTAGAAATAGGATACACTCACTGTCACCTTTGATAATCACATAATATCAATATTGTGACCCCTGTGTTGAAAAATAGACTAATTGTAGCTTCAGATACTCATAAAACAC
The DNA here is from genome assembly GCF_902686455.1 of Sciurus vulgaris. Classification (NCBI taxonomy): domain Eukaryota; kingdom Metazoa; phylum Chordata; class Mammalia; order Rodentia; family Sciuridae; genus Sciurus; species Sciurus vulgaris. The sequence goes on along the minus strand of NW_027632759.1, from coordinate 149,615 downwards.
CCTCACCCTGTCCTTTGACATGGAATTCCCTCAGTGGGGCTTCCTATACTCACATAGGAATGTGTCCTCTGACATTCACATAATATCCTCAACTAACATCTGACACTCACATAATACCCTCACAGTGGCCTGTGTCAGTCACTTAATAACCCAACTATGGCTATTCACATTCACATAATATCCTCAGTGTGGCCTCTAACACTCATATAATACCCTAACTGTTATATCTGAAACTCACACTATATCCTTATTTTCCCTCTGACAACATAAAATATCCTCAGTGCATCTTAAAAATTTACATAATAGCCTCAGTTTGACCTCTGAAATTTACATAATCTTTTCTGTGGCATCTAAAAATTCTGTAATACACTCACTATGATCTTTGACATTGATATCATACCCTCACTGCCATCTCTGAAACATATACCCTCTCTATAAACTCTGACACTAACATAATACCATCTTTTCATCTTTGACACAGACATAACATCTGCACTGTGACATCTGACAATAACATAATATCCTCATTCTAACCTTCTATACTCACATAATACCTTCAAAGTAGCCTTTAACATTCACATATTAAACTCACTTTGACCTTTGTTCTCTTAAATACATATATCCCTCAGCATTACCTGAGAGACTCACATAAAACCCACAATATGTCCCATTATCTTCACATAATATCACTGTGCCATTTGACATTCACACAATATTATCACTTCACCTCTGCTTCTCACAAAATGCCCTCACTCTGATTTCTTATAATCACATAATACCTACACTGCAGCCTCTGAACACTCATTACATCCTCACTTGGCCAGCATCATTCACATAATATGCTCAGTGTGACTTCTTTTATTCCATAATCCTTCCAAATTGGCCTCTGACATTCAAATAATAACCTCACTCTGACCACAGATACTGAAATAACACCCTCACTATGACCTCTGAAACTCCAATAACACCCTCACTGTGGTTTTCTGACACTCATCTAATACCCTCACTGTGGCCTCTTACACTCAAATAATATCTTTGCTGTGGCCTCTAATACTCAAATGATAACCTCATTTGGTCTCTGACAGTTACATAATACCTTCACTTCTGACACTCATATATGCTCTCTATGACATCTGATACTTATGTGATACCCTACTGTTTCCCCTAAAACTAAAAATATAATCAAAATTATCTGTAAATCATATAAAACCTTCAGTGGGACCTCTGATACTTATATAATATCCTCATTGGCCTGTGTCATTCAAATACTACCCTTAATATGGCTTGCACCATCACACAGTACCTCCATTGTAGACTATGGCACTCATTGCTTTCATATGGCCTCTGATTCTCACAGAATACCCTTGCTGTTCCTCTGACCCTCGCCTAATATCCTCACAGTAGCCTCTTATGCTCACATAATATATGTAGTATGACTTCCCACACTTACTTAATACCATCATTCTGACCTCTGACATTCACATGATGACTGGCTCACAGTATCAATGATTATCACATAATACCCACACTGTGAACTTTGATTTTTACATAATATCCTCACTGTGCCCTCTGAAATTAACATAGTACCCTAAATATTGCCACTGACACTCACATAATTTTCTCACTGTTTACTCTCACAATCACATATGGTAACCACATTTGGCCTCTAACATTCACATAATAACCTAAATGTGGCTTCTTTTTTCTTTTAAATTTTTAATTTGATCTTTTTGTTACACATGACAGCACAATGTATTTTGAAATATCATAAAGCATGGAGTATAAATATCTATTTTTGTGATTGTAAGTAATGTGAAGTTACACTAGTCAAATATTCATATATGAACATAGAAATTTATATCCAATAATTCCGTCTCTCCCATTCCCATCCCTTCTCTGTTCCACACTTATCCCTGTGCAATCTGGTGAACCTTCTGATCTCCCCCCACCCAGTTTGAGTCTGGATCCACATATCAGAGAGAACATTTGTCCTTTTCTTTTTGGGGATTGACTTATTTAACTTAGCATGACAGCCTCTAGATTCATCCATTTACTGGCAAATCATTCCTTATGTCTGAGTAATATTCCATTGTGTATACATACCACATTTTCTTAATCATTTATCCATTTATTTGTTGATGGATGTGTAAGTTTGTTCTATAGTCTAGCTATTGTGAATTGAGATGCTATAAACATTTATGTGGCTGTGTAAATATAGTATGTTGATTTTAAGACTTCTGTGTATATGGCAAGGAGAGCATTAACTGGGTAAATGGTGGTTGCATTCCAAGTTTCTGTGAAATCTGCATACTGCTCTCCAGACTAGTTGTACAAAATAATACCCTCACTGTGTCCTCTGACACTCATATAATCTCCCTCTATGACATTTGACACTGATATAATCTTCTAAATTGTCTTCTGACTCAATGTTGTCATTGTGGTCTCTGACACATAATATGCTCTCTATGACTGCTGAAACTTATATAATACCCTTACTTTGACCCATGACCCTAATGCCCTCACTTTGGCCTCTTACACTCACAATATAACTTCACTCTAACCTCTGACACTCAGTAATACCTACATTGTGTGTGCTGAAAATTCCATGATACCCTCACTCTGGTATCTGAGATTTGCATAGTATTCTAACTGTGGCTTTTGACATTAATATAATGCCCTTACTCTGACTACTGAAGCTCACATAATTTCCTCACTCTGACAATCATGTAATATTATCACTGTTACCTTTGACATAAACCTAAAATCCTGGCTGTGACCACTGTCATTCACTGAGTATCTTGATATCCAAACATTTCTAAGGGAAGGCAAAATTAGTAAGAGTGTTTATTCTTAACAGAATATCACAAAAACGGGGAAAGATCTTTTGAAAGAAATAGAGAGAAACAAAGTGGTGTCAGCCAAAGGCAGCCCCAGATCCTTTGTGAAAGGAATTTCCAAATACCAACTGAGGAGGATACAATTCTGAAGACACTGATCTTCAAGTTAAGTGTTAGTTCAAGGTCTTAATCCAACAGTTCAATGTTGGATTAGAAGCTTATCCATATGAACATTCAACTAACTTTTTTTTGGTGTTGAGTTTCTGTGTGTTTTGTAAAGTAGGAGAACAGCAGACAGTACTGCAGATTATGAGATGAGAAAAGAGAAGAATTGCTGTCACAAATACCTGGTCAAATGAGCTAGAAACCCAAATGTGGGACCTTGGCATGCTTTTCTATAAAGCAAAAAAGTGGGATTTTAAATAAGCAGTTCATCAGTTTGCCTGCCTCTGACTATATAGCTGAAACAAATAAGGTCCACATATGTTCTTAATAAATGAAAGAAAACACTTTATTTAGAGGAAAATCTATAATCCAGGTTTTGATAGAAGGACCTGTCAAGTTAAACCCTGCAGTTGGCACATTCATGACCAAGGAGAATAAAAGGCTCTCCCAGATGAATAAGGTTTAGAAGAACTGAAGTTTTCTCAGACATGTGACTGCTCTTTGGGTGATACTATAGTATTGCTACCTTTGACACCTCTTAAAACATATTCACTCAGGGGCTTAAAAACATCTTAGTGCTCAGAAATAAGTACCCAGTTCTTTGAGTCTCCTTCAGGGAAACTGTCCCTCTTTCCCAAGCTGAAGTCATTTTGCCACCAAGGACTGGATTCAGATATTTGGGAACAAGTCTGAGAAACACCTCCAACTAAGATAATTCAATTATCATATTATTTTCCTTTAAAAATTACACAAATTCCTGGACATGATGCTTACCTTCCATCAACACACAAATGTGAAATCTGTGATCATTCCATGATTGGCTTGAAATTGTACTTGGAAAATATTTTTGTGAACAAAGTTTTCATTTGACAACATCATCATTGGATATTTGAGCATTAGTCTCTGTGAAAAATCTTTCATGAGATAAATACTACTCATGAAAAAAATACTATTTTCTATATTATTATGTATTATTCATATTTGTTAGAGAAAACTTAGTGATAGTATAGCAAAGAAATTTGTCCTTTTATTTCTAAATTTTTAGAATTTTTATATAACCCAAATAACATTTATTATTTAAAGAAATACTAGGTATACAAAATACTGGAGTTAACATTTATATCTTTTTCAGTGATTATACATTATTAAATTATTAATCTAAAGCTAAAAGACCAGTTGAGAGAAGATGAAAGTTCCAGCTGTTTATCAAATATGAAGGAACAATATTTTCTTGTGGAAAAAGTTATGAACTGTGGCCAGATAGACAGGTCTGTGGATGCCTATACTAATATCTTTCTGAAAAGCCATAAAAAACTGTACAGGGCTGGGGATGTGTCTCTGTGGTGGCATGCTCATCTAGTACACATGAGTCTCTGGGTTTGAACATCAGCACCACATGAAAATAATGTCATTTTGTCCACTTGCAACTAAAATGTCTGCATAGTTTTAAAAAGAATTTTTAAATAATTATATGTTTCATTTGGTTACAAATTTAATTTACTCTAATGTTTTATTTTCTCCTTCTATATACCTGGTTTTTATTTTCTATGTTTTGGAAGCAAGATTTAACCCAGAGGTGATTTGTCTCTGAACTCCACCTGCAGTTCCTTTTTGTTTCCTACTTTGAGGCAAAGTGTCACTAAATTGCTTACAGCTTGGCTTAATCCTGAGACTGGCCTCAAATTCCCAGTCATCTTGCCTAACCCTCAGATTTGCTGTGATGCTAGGCCTGTATTATATTCCTTGGCCTTGGTATATTTTTTTAAAAGTCTAAAGATATGTAAATTTAAAACAAAAAAAAATCAGTGTTGTACTAATGGATGTAAAGTAATTCTGGAATAGTCTACATATATTTAAAACAGTAAAATGTGATCAGTTTCATGTAAATATACTACACATGTAATTTAAATTTATTAGTAAAAATAAGATTATATTACATAGTAATTTTAATTATATCTTTGAAGTAAATAATTGTTAAATTATGATTTGAAACATTTTAAGTTCTAGAAATTTATGTGAAGATGAAAATTACCAGCCTTTTAGTTATTATCTGTCAGGCATCCTTACACTTTAAAATCACTCATTTAAGATATTATCTCTAACATTAAAATTATCATAATGCAACAAAATGCATATTGTATATATTACATGCACAAAACTACTCTATTTAAATGAAAAGAAGTTCTGAAAATTATTACAAAAAAAAAAAAAAACCTGTGTTCTGGTTATGATGTAATAAAAGCCAGACTTCAGAATGCCATCCTCCAGAAAATACCTAGAAACTTCTTCAGTTTCCTTTCCCACTCAGATTTTGATCTGAGCCTTCCAAGATGAGGGAATAAGAGACAGAGGGCTTTAGCTCATCTGTCAGTAGACTGGTAATCTTGGTGTTATAACTGAAATCTGACAGTACTTATCTTTCAGTAGGCAGAGAGAGAATCCCCAAAGGAAAAGATAACCACTTCTTCCATTCTCAGACAATGTTATACAAGCATCATCTGGATGAAAACTTTTTGTGTGTCGCTTATATTTTCTACAGAATTTGATTTTGAATTTTTGGGTGTCCCAATCCTAGGAAGCAGACCTTAGCCCACCATCATTAATTCAAAATGGGTTAGGTTTAGGGTGAGGGTTAGGCAGGGTGGCAAGAATGGAAGAAGGAAGGACTGTATAGAGGGAAAAGAGGGGTAGGAGGGGTGGGGGAAGGGAAAAAATAACAGAATGAATCAAACATTACCCTATGTAAATTTATGATTACACAAATTGTATGCCTTTACTCCATGTACAAACAGAGAAACAACATGTATCCCATTTGTTTATAATAAAAAAATGGGTAGAGCCTGGCATAAAAGAATAAGGTATAAAAACTACATTATATTTGAATAATATAAATTGAACAGTTCAGGAGAACAGTTCAGTGTCTCCTGAAAAAGTCTCATATTAATCACATTCAAACATAAATTAATTTTCTCTCAGTGAAATTTGGTTTCTAATTACCTTGTTTGAGGCCATAATCTCAGTGTCTTGAGAAGTTGAGGTAGGATGATCCCAAATTTGAAGCAATATCAGCAACTTAGAAGGCTCTAAGCACCTCAGGGGGACGCTCTCTGCAAATAAAATACAAAAATAAAATAGGTCTAGGAATGTTGCTCACTGATTGAGCACCCCTGGGTTAATTACCTGGCACCAAAATATATAAATACCATTGTTGGAGAGTGACTTGGGACATTTTGTGCTGCAAAGGAAAGATGAAAGAAAAGGAGGGAATAAGTAATTACCGTAGGAATGAAGAAGAGAGAAAAGGAAATAAAAATGAAGCAATTCACAGACTACTACAATTATTTCCCATGGACTTGCAGGAAGGTTCAAGGGGCCTCCTTTCTGATTAGACCACTTTTCACTTTGTCAAAAATATTAATTTTTGCCATAGAAATTCTGGTTCCCCAACTGGTCCACCATGTTAGTGTCCTCCACGTCTCCCTCTTGTTGATGAAAGTTCATTCCTTGTCCCTGATGCCATTTCAAAATTAAAGACAGAGTTTTGAGAGAAAGAGAAAATAAAGTTTATTGCTTTGCTAACAAAGGAGAAATAGAGGGAACTTGATTCACAAAGTTTTTTATCCTACCCATTATCAGGAACAGAGGGTTTTTCTCTCTGGAGTGGCAATTCACTTGTTAAGTTAGGAGACTGTCCTTTCTGAGATCTTCAGGTGCTATCCCAAAGTCTGGATTATTTGGTTCTTATGGTGTGTGTGTGTTGAAGGACAGATAGCGCTTCATAAGAAGGGGAAGAAAAGTAATCCTTTTTCCTCTGAGATTAGGGAGGGAGAGAGATTATGAAGAAAGGAAGAGAAAGTAATATGTCTATTTAAAAACAAATTTGCATTGGTGGAGCAGCAAGGGTTATATTCAAAGCGTAAAGTGGACCACTGTTAGACTCTTCTGAATCGGGCTTGAGTTTTGAATGGCTCTGTCCTCACTACTCAAGACAGCAGTGCATGCAACCTACTTGCCTCATGCCAGAGCTGAGAGATAATCTCTCCATCTTGTGTAGATTTCAGCTAATTCATGAGGAAATTGTTGGTAAACTTTGGATGTCTTTGAAAGAGGCCACTCTTCTCCCCACCCCTTACTTACAACAGAGGACGTCTTTCTTGTTAGTCATGACTTGCCTCAGAATATTCATGTTTCCCAAAATACTTATTCATCCCTAATCCTATCACTAACTCTAAACCTAACTAAAAGTAACCTAAATTTACCCCATATCTAACAATAATTTACTTAAAATCATGTAGAGCAATATGCATATTTATCTCTATTTTATTTATATTTACAAATATCAATGGTATATTTGTATACATATTATTTTATATTCATTTATGATATATCCATGCTTTCCAATTTTAAAAATAGTGAACACATATTTCACATATTACTCTTCCCTATTTCAGAACACATATTTTATACATGTTTTCATTAATATATCACATGTATAATTTTATATTTATGTTTCTAGATGTACTTATTCACTGCATAACACTAAATCTAAACCATTCCAAAATTTAATACTAACCTTAACCTTAACCCTATACCTAAACATTTTATACAAATGTTTACTAACTTGAATTTTGTGTATTTTGAAATTTTTATGCAATTATGGAAGATATATTTGCATATATATTATTATTTATAAATTTATGTCCCTTATGCCCATAATTTTTACAAATATATTCATTTGACTCACATTATAATTTATTCTAGAACATATAGATTTGTATATCTTTTCACATGTATTTTTATGTGTATATTCTTATGAATATTTGTTTCCTGATATACAAATATTTCCCAATCAACTTAAAATTTAACACTAAGTTTATTACTAAAGTGACCCATTCCACAAACTCATTTTACATAATAGCCTGTATACTAATAAAAATGCTTATGTGTATTGAATTATACTTTCAATAATCAATTGTATATTTGCACATAAACCATAAGATTCATTTATATGATAAATCAATGCATATCCAAAAATAAAAAATGTGTATCAAAATAGTCACATTATAAAATTTCCTATTTCAGAAAAAATAAGTTCTTTTGTATTTTTATACACCTTTTCATATGTACCTTCCTGTGGATATTTATGATTTCTGATATACATATTCATTCCCTAACCCTAAAGCTAATCCTACTCAAATTTAATGTGAACCCATAATATTTCCCCAACTAAACCTAATTTTACATAATTGGATGTATAATAATATAAGTGTATATGTGGTTTTGCATATATATTCAAATTGCCTGAACATTCTTAAATATTCAGTTTATGATATATGCATGCATTCTCAAGTTAAAAATATGTATTCACTAATGCACAATACACCATTGCATATTTAATACATATATATTTATATATGTTTCCATACATATTTTTAAAATAAATTCTTATGAATATTCATGTTTCCAAATATATATATTCAATCCCTAATTCTAACCCCAACCCAACATAAGACTTAATACTAGCCTTGATATTAACCCTCTAACTAAATCTAATTTGACATAGAGGCATGTCTAATCCTCAAAACACGTGTCCATAAAATAAAACTGGCTTTAAAATTTTATAAATGAGAAAAACAAATATGAATATGTATATTAGCTAATAAAGTCACAATTAAACCAGGAAAATAATTATCATAAAAAGTTAACAAAGAGTTTCTTTTGGACTTCAAAAGATTCTCAGCTTCCTTTCTCAGCAGTGTTAGGTAGTTTCATCTGGAGTAAAACACTTGCTCAAACCTCAGGGTGTGGTTGTTTTATTGGGAGATGTAATCTATTAGAAGTAACTCATGGAGGTGAGATTTAGACTTAGGCAGGCTCAAGGTTCTTGGCTTGATGCCAAATGTTCTGGCAGTTGTAAACCAGTGCATCCCCATGGCCTAGAATTGCCAGTCCACACCTGAAGACTCCAATGAAGGATTCTCCCCTTGATTTCATTCCTGCAGTGGAGGAGAAAATTCTTAGTCTGCTTTGTCACCTGTGGACCCCATGTTTTCTGGTCTCATGATCTGTCTCCATAATCAGTCTCTCCAATGCCCACCTTTTGATTACCTTGTCAGAAGCATCTCTTCTATCCCATCCTTCAAGCATCTGAATTGGAGTGAGAAGGGGAGATCAGGGTGGGTTTCTAACACTAGTATTGACCTGTGTGAACTACTCTCCATGTTTGATTTTCTCCTGTTCTTTAGGCATGATCCATGGGATGCTATTAAGGCCAAATTGCTATCTATTGATATTGTAGTAGTCATACTTATAAGGCTCTGCTATGCACATAAATCCCCTACACTTTTATAGCTACAAATAATTCACTGCATAATATTTGCAGGCAAATTTGAAAATAGGATAATCCTAAATGTGTCTTATCTGAAAGCAAAGCATACAACTCTAAGAAGGGCATGGTGTCTAAAAATAATGTCTCCCACATTTGCATTAAAAAAATAGAAAGTGGGAGAGAGAAATATGAACTGTGAACTTGGGCAAAAAATAGAGAATAGGAATACATAAAATTGGTGTTCATTCAACCATATCCATATCAGTTTGAATGCCAATGGTCTAAATATACCAAATAAAAGATTATCAGAAAGAATAAAAATTTCAAACCACATGTGTATTCTATCTAAAACAAACTCACTTAAATATAAAAATGCCTAATATTAGCATGGTATGTCTGTCTCTATCTCTTTAACATTAATCAAATGAAAGCTAGAATAGGCACATAAATTTCAATCTGGGCTGATATCAGAACAAGGAAAGTGAGTGTAGATAAAGATCAAAATTTTTTAATGATAGAGACCAATCTTTTGAGAAGACACTATAATCCTCAGTGTCTATGTCTCAAAAACATGAGGCTACAACTGAAAAAGCAGCAGGAACATAAGATAAATCCACTCTCATGCTTGGAAATTTCAATACCCCTTTAAAAGAAATGAAAATTTGTGGGAAGCAGGAAGAAAATTTTGATGAAATAGGTAAAAAACAAAACCATCAATCAACTGAATATAATTGATAGCAACAGACTACTTCTTCCAATGATAACTGAATACACATTCTCAAGCTCACATAGAATAGTCACCATATAAAGACCACACTCTGCCATAAAACACTTCTGAACACATTTAGATAGTGGCGATGGGTGTACAAAAATGTTTATATTTTGAATTGCACATAATATCACAATTTAAAATGGTTACAAGTGTAAATCTTACATTACGTAAATGTTATCACCCTAAAATTCATGTAAAATAGAAGGAAATGAAGATAGTAAGAAGCCAGACTGGTGAATCTGAGCAGAATTTTCCTCGTGGTGGCTCTTTCCTGGGATCAGAATGAAAACAAAGCCAAAGAGGCCTGGGAAATAATCTAGCACAATGAAGACTTTAAGCTGAGAAGAGTTATTTGTGATTATAACATGATGGCCATGGAATCAAAATGTAGTTTTTTTGTTTACTAAGAGATGCATGCCTTTGTGAAATGACCAATAGTATCCCTGATGAGGAGCACCTATACTATCAGTCACCCATGTATATGAGAAAGGCAGGGTTCATCCAGTAGTAATGTCTAAACTTGAGATGTGTCTTGAAAATTAGTCTAGAAGTGTATTCACATAGCAAGCTGTAACCCATTACTAGATTATAAAATAAATTTAGTGGGTCATTATCATCATTTTTGAAGAACACTAAATATGGTATTAAAGATGAGTGGAATTAAATATTTACTGAGGCACAGGTAGTCAGTTATGCTTCTCTGGTTTCAGTTACAAATATTCATATTTATACTAAATGAAATTTTTTTTTCCAAATTCTACTCAAAAAAAGATTCTGAAAAACAAATTAATCTACACTCGTTAGTAAAGAATCAGTTGCACATTATTAAGATTACATTGATATAAAACAATCTATTAATTTATCCAGTAAATAACACAAAAATTATACTTTATTCATACATATGAAAAATATTACATAGAAAGCTTGCATGACAAGGATTCTATGGCAAACTCAATGCCTAGGGTGATCCTTGTCCCAAGAAATATCTCTGCACAGGCCATCTCTTCATCCCCCCATCTTCCTATGAAATCAAAACATCTTCACTCTTCAGGTCACCTCCTGAGAAAACATACTATTTAGAGGAACTTGGCTGACTCAGGCAATGGGAAGAATTCTGCCCACACCTTCAGACAAGTCCATGCACCTGAATGAAAGGCCAACCTCATATAATCAGACCAGGGAAATCTCTAGTAAAAAGTCATTAGGATCACCTTGGTGATGTCTTTTTTGATACTGTGAGGCACTGGCTATTTCTTTATTCCAAAAATGCATTCCATGCAATCTTCCCTTCTGCAACCTTCTCTCTCCTTTAACACAATACAATTTCACCCTTCAGGCAACGTGTGAAAATAGGAGAAACTATTTCTAATCTATACTCAATATTGAGTTTGTAATCCATAATGTATGGAATACTTTTAAACAAGAGACATATGTTAATGATATCGAGACAATACACAGAAAAAGCAAAATCAAATCCTAAATACTGGGAAACACACCAAAAAGAAATATATCCAATAAATCAGTCAAATCACAAAATATAAGGTCAAATATTGTACCATTATAGAAAAAAATACATTTACCAACTTAGGTTGTGGGGGCTTCTGGCTCTCCTTACAGTGCTTGACAGAGTTCCACTGAAGGATGATTGCAAAGACTCATCCTAAAAGGATTGCATGCCAGATGTATGCCTCCCTAGCTTGGATGTTATTCTGTGGAGTTTTCCTAATAATATATTACTCACTTCAGTCTGGGGATCTTGCTAGAGGTGATGGGAATAATTCTACAAATTTCCAGAAAAACATCATGGAGACAAAACACATGTTGAAACCCTGTGATGCTAACCTCACTACAGAAGAATGTTTTTATTATGTTAAAAACCAAACACTGCATTTTCTGGTACAGCCAGAACCTGTTGGGGCACAGAAACTTATAGATAACAATGTTTCCCCAAGTTCTAAGCACAAAGCACCTCCCACAGTAGCTACTGGATATGGACCAGCTTATTTTATCAATGGCAAGCCCTGGTGATTAAGTAAGGATAATCTGCAAGTTACTGTTTTCTCATAATCTTTCAATAAAAAAAAAAAAATTTCTGCCTATACTTTGGAAACTTCTTTGATTTTATTAGTCACAAGCCTGTCATCAAAGCCTGAAGAAAAATGTATATAAACCCAGCCTTCCCCAGAATAAAGTGGGAATGATTGCACCAGAACTAGAGTCTGTGTCTTTTATTCTCCATCCATCACTGATGTTGTCTCCCTATGCCCCGTTACCAGTGTGGAACCCATGGACTCCTGCTAGGGCTGGACCCCAGCATTAGGTTAATGGATATGTTTAAATATAATACATGTTACAGTATTACATATGCAGATAACATCTGGAAAACAGGTATGAGTTAGTGAAAACTGTATTAAGGATGAGAAATTAAAGGGAAAGAAAGAAGGACAAAGTACTTTTCACTTCTAGTATACATTTTAATTATGTTTAATATGTCTTATGCATGTACAAACCTACATATGTATATGCATTTGTGGTGTACTGGTTTTGAAATGAGGGCCTCACAGATGTTTGGCAGTTGCTCTACCACAGAACAACATTCCCAACATTATTTTACTTGTATCAAATAAAAAAAAAGAATTAAGTGGTATTGTGACAATGTGATTGTGATAAAATTGCATAAATAAGGAAATTCATAAAATCAGTCAAACTGAGTTTGACTCAAAATCATTTGATAGTGTAAAAACACACTTATAGACTAACAATCATGCCCATATACATGAAGAAATTGAAAAATAAAATAATAGTTTAATAAAAGGCACCTGTTTTAAATATGAAAGTTATAGTCCTTTAAAAATGAGAACCTTATTGTTTAAACATTCAAAAGAAAAGAATTGTGAACTGATTATATGTATGATGCACACATAATCACTGCTTTGGAAACATGTTCACAGTAGACTGTTTTATATGTAGAAATAAACAGATCACATCAATTTGACGTTTTTCTGTGTATGTGGGTCTCCCTATGTTTCTATGTCTCAAACATCTTTAGTATGATTAATCTCACATAAAGTTGAGCAGTTTTCTATTCAGTTCACACAAGGGCTAGACTTTAAATACCATGGTTAAAAGATTCTAGGGTGTGCATAATGATAGTAGGATCACCACCAATATGTGGAAAAGTCCACAAAGCTTTGACATGTATAAAAAATTCAAGGCAACTCCTTCACAACCCACAAATTCCCTACCACTGTCCCAGCCCCCTGCTGGGCACAACCACCCCTACAATTTGAACTCCCATCACCAGGTGTCACCATTCTCCATCTTTTCCCAGTCATTTCTGCCCCAAGGAAAAGGAATCATTTCTATAAACAGAAACATTCTTTTTCCCAAAAGCAGATTATGGAACAACAGTATGTGAACTCAGTTCTCACTGAAAAATTCCCATGTGTATAAAACAACTAAAAGAACACATGCATAGTTTCACTCCCTACTTACTCCTATACCGACATGTAATAAAGTTGTAAAATATATATTGGGGTCTAATTTGTGCTGAACACTGCCAGGTCAGTTTTGTATGTACATCCACTTTTTCTCTCCTTCTGTAGACTTGCATGACAGGATATAACCAAAAGAAGCAACATGGGTGTTGGAGCACCTACCATGCTGTATGATCTTAAAAGGACTGCATTACAGGTGAGAAGAGTCCAACAGTCACCTTGAGTATTGGAGACTCAGTATCTGAACAAGACATGGTAAAGCAGCATGGGGAGAGGATGAAACTCGGTTAACTGCCATACCTAATGCTAACAAGCTACACTCTCCTGATATGGAGGGAGTGAAGAAAGATTAAGCCCTTCTGTTGCTTGCTTCAGCCTTGGTTCTCATCATGAGCAGGGAACCATAGGCTCTTTCATTAGTCCTTTCCTAGAACAGGGTGGTGGATTGACAAACTGGTTTTGTGCCTGTCTTGTCCCTAACTGGTAGATCCCCCTAATCACTATTTTGTGGTGACATGGAGTTTCTGGCTCATGAAAGACCTCATCTCCAAGTTGGAAACATGGACCCAGAGCCACAGAAAGAGTTAAGAGGAGAGACCAGATTTTCAAAGTCAAGCATAGCATTTATGTATGATATGTCAAAATGCATTCTATTGTCATGTATAACCAAATAGAGCAAATTTATAAATTTAAAAAAAAAAAAAACAAGCACAGGCCTAAGAACTCTGTCCAAACATCTAATTTTCATGATTTAGTGAAATGGTTTTCACAGACTTCTCACATGATGTTCACCTCCCTCAGTTCCTCTTCATAGTCTGTGAGGGAGGAGGCTTTCTTATACATTGCAGGAGCTACTGCCAAATGCCACAAAGTTCATAGAGTTGATTTGATGCTATGTAGCCATGTTACAAAGGAATATACTTCTGGAAACATCTATATGCCTTCTAAGAATCTATGCCAAAGTTACAATGCAAAAAGGAAAAGGGCAAATCATAATAGCAAAAGTCTAGAAACATGATAGATATTCACAAATAGGAGGCTGCTTGAATAATGTAAGATAAACTTGAGGATTATGCAGGCATAAAAAACAATGCAGAATCCCTTTCTTGCTGTGACGGAGTGATTTCCAGGCTTCATTATTATGTAGAAAACAAGGGTCAGAAAAAAAGTGTCAGCTGTAGTTGTCCAACAACAACTTATAACCTACATGTAACAGTTCATACTTCAAATTTGAATTAAATTATAACTCACTTCCTTGTTCCATGCCATATTTCATGGCATGTGACTCAACAGCCACAGGTAGCATTGATAATCAACTTATTTTGGACAGAAAATTTTCAGAGAGCACTTTCATTTCTGAAGGAATTTACTCTGGAAAATGCTGGGGTAGAATATGCCACATTTGATCTGTGAACTAATATATATCATATTTGATTATTTTATTAAAAATTGGAGAGTTGAAACCAAAACTGCAAAAATAAGATTACCTGTTTTTGGGATGCCCAGATAATCTTCCATCTGCTCAGGATGGAAGCAGATGATATCCACTCTCTTAAAAACATAGTAGATACTTACTGGTTCTTAGCACTGCAAAGGATGAGAACGAAAGAGCACACAGGAGCAATGAGCAATTCTCAGACTCTGACCATGAGAAACATTTGAGGTTTTTTATGAGAACCATCATTGTAGAAAATAAAAACAAAAACAATATAGAAGAAAAATTTGAAAATTTTAAACCTGGCATATACAATAGCAGTTGAAGTTCATGTAAAATGTCACAAACTTTGTGATTGGCACTTTGTATCATCTAGTAAAATTACACAGGAATATACTCTTGAAACCTGTAAAGGTTAATTGGGGTCCATCTCTACAGGTTAAGGAAAGAGCTAATAAAGAGGCAAGCACACAGGATGGCAAAAAGCATGAAGTGTCTCTTGTGGAGAATCTAGTTCAGTTTATTATCTATTCCAGGGTCATATCAAGTTCCCTTCTCTGATGAAATTTCCTGGGGTTAATGAAAATACATAACTGAAAGAAATGAAAGGAAAAGATTATTTTACTTGCTAGAGTCTTATGAACATACATTGCAAAAAAAAAAAAAAATGAAGTTATTACCAAGGTGAGGATGTCACAAAAGCAGCAGCAAAGCAAATGGAAGATCCTCATTACTCCATAGATAAACAAAAGCAAATAACCTAATCAATAAATAGGCAAAGGAACTTAACAGGCATTTTTCAAAAGAAGAAATATGAAGGATCAATAAATATATAAAAATGTGTTCAACACCTCTAGTAATTAGAGAAAAAAATAAAACTACACTGATATTCCACCTCACTCCAGTCAGAATGGCAATTACCAAGAATACATGTAACAACAAATGTTCACAAGGATTTGGGGAAAAGGGATGACCATATATTGCAGGACTGCAAACTAAGGCAACACCTCTGGAAAGCAGTATGAAAATTCCTCAAATAGTAGGATGGATGTGGTACACTGAGGCAGAAGTATTATTAGTTCAAAGTCAGCCTCAGCAATTTAGTGAGGCTCTAGGCAGCTCAGTAGATCCTGCCTCTAAATAAAATATAAAAAGCTCTGTGTATGTGACTCAGTGGTTGAACCTCCCTGGGTTCAATTGCTGGTACAAAAAAAACCCAAAGCCAGGAATAAAACCACTATTTGACCCTTTTATCCTACCTCAGCATATAGCCAAAATATTTAAAATTATCATAGTACAGCGACACAACCACATTAATGATTAGAGTAGCACAATGCACAATAGCTAAAGCATGGAACCAACATAGTGGCCCATCAACACATGATTAAATAGTGGAATCATCTTACGAGATGATTAGGGTAGTAATGGGAAATAAAAGAGAATAAATATAACCTAATTTTTATAAGTACACATATGAAAACAACTAAGCAAATCCAAACAAGTTGCCTACACACAAAAATTGGGTCATAATTAGAACAATACATATCCATGCTTGTATAATTTTATGAAAATTGATTCAAATGTCATATATAACTAAGAAACAATGAAAAATAAAAAGTCAAAAATAAACTTCACAAAAATATACTGAAAAAATTGACTTGTGAGAACTTCCAAAACCATCTTAGCTTTTACAAAATCACAAATGCACACACTATAGAGAGTCACAGAATGGAGGGAAGGAAAATGTGTTACATTTTTCAACCCAGCCATTTCTACTCCAAAGTAAGACATTGTTTAATAATAAAGGACTTTCAACCCCTTTTTTCTCTCTCACTAGCAAAAGGGAAGAGTAAAACATGCAAACATTTATGGCTTTCTTGAAAACCTTTTGAAAACTAGTTTTGTCTCCACAGAGAACTGAAATAACAATTCAATCTTGGTTGACATTACCAAATATATTCAAGATGGGTTTAACAAACTGTAGGTTCTTAAGGAGAAATATGGACAAACTTTGACACTGAGAAAAGGTACACATACATCTAGAAAATATAAAAAGCATAAAAAGCAGGATGGAGAGGCAATGAAAGTCTGTCACAGCTCTTGTCAGTACTATCTAAATAAGGTCAAATTATAGAGGCAAACAAAATATACTCTTTCTAATATTCATAATTTTTTCTATTTATTGATTACACTTACAACTTTTTTGTACATCATGATGCTTTAAAGAATAAAAATGACTAAATATAACATTATTATATGCATTATCACATAATTAGTAAGTTCAAATTTTGTAAACTTTACATAGGTTCTAGTAGCATCCATTAAGAATACAATATATTAGCCAGTCAGGAGAGCACACTATCATAATTCCAGTACCTCAGAAGTCTGAGACAGAAGGAATGACTATTCAAGATCAGCCTCAACATTTAGCAAGGCACTAACTAAAATAACAATAAGGGTTTAAATTTGCTGGTGATATTGACCAGTTGTAAAATCCACTGGACTCAATTCTTAATACAAACTATAAAGAATAATATAATACACTATACACACCATGTTGTATGGAAAACGTGATTTGTGCCCATCAAAATATAAATTTGCAGGACCAGTCACAGTCCGTGTGGATCTCCAGTGACACCAGGCCCAGGCCTCAAATATCCAGTGCTGTGCCCTGTGTAGTCTTAGTTCCACACTGTGGCTCTCCATATACCAACAATTGGGATTTCCTCTGCCTGCTCTCATGGATAACTACCAACCAGGATGCTGCCATCTTTAGTTATGGAAGCTTCCATCCTGGGACACCACATTATCAAGTACTTCTCATCCATCAGCCTACTGAACACTGGGAGCTTTGAATAGTGTATTATAGTTTTATTGTAGATTTTTTATTACTATTATAATTAGTATTATTCCTACTTTCCTATTTTTCATTTTTCTCTATTTTATTCTTATCTGCCTGTTTTTTTTGGAGTCTCTTTTCTTATGCTAACAACCAATTTATGTTGACACATACAATATAAGGATAGAATTTTAAGGGCTGTGAGAGAAAAGCATCATATTATATATAGGGGGAACTAATGCAGATATCAGCAGATTTCTCAGCCCAGACCCTAAAAGCTAGAAGGGCCTGGAAGAATATATATCAAGTCCTGAAAGAAAATAAGATGCTAAGAAACTTTTACTCAGCAAAACTTATCTTCAAATTTGATGATGAAATGAGATCCTTCCATAACAATCCTTTTGCACTAAAGAACATTCTCAGCAAAACATTCCATAAGAAAGAAATTAAAAATAACAATGCAATTAAGCAAAGAGAGGAACTACCCTAATGGAAAAGCAAATTAAATGAGAATCCAAGTCAAATTAAAAACCAAAAATAAACCAAAATGACCAGGAATAAAAACCATATCTCAATAATAGCTCTGAATGTTAATAGCCTAAGCTCATTAATCAAAAGGCATAGACTGGCAGATTGAATTTAAAAAAAAGACCCAATAACTTGCTGCCTTCAAGAGATTACATTCATAGGAAATGGTACTCACAGACTAAAGGTGAAAGGATGGAAAAAATATATCATGCACACAGACACAGAAAAAAAAACAGGATCTTCCTCATATCAGATTAAGTGGACTTCAAACCAGAGTTAGTAAGAAGGGATAAAGAATGGCATTTCATACAGTTTAAGGGGAAGCAAAAATCAACAAGACATAATGATCATAAATATTTATGCCCCAATGGTGCATCCATGTATATCTAACAAATCCTTCTCAATTCCAGGAACTGAATACACCACAACACAGAAATATAAGGTGACTTCAACAAACCTCCATCACCACTGGACAGATCTTCCAAACAAAAGTTGAACAAAGAAATTGTAGAACTCCATAACACAATCACTAATTTAGACTTAAACATACACAGAATATAATGTCCATCAACAAGCGAATACACTTTTTTCTCAGGAGCACATGGACTCTTTAAAATAGTCATACATTATGCCACAAAACTACTCTTAGCAAATACAAAATAATAGAGATACTACCATATATTCTATCAAATCATAATAAAAAAGAAATTAGAAATCAATGACAAAAGACAGAAACCAGTCCAAAACATGGAGACTAAATAATACACTATTGAAAGATGCATAGATACCAGAAGACATCAGAGAGAAGACAACAAAATTTGTATACGTAATCAAGATCAATGATGCAACATATCAAAATCCCTGGAATTCCAGGAAAGCAGGACTAACAGGAAAATGCATTGCATGGAGTGTACTCAATGAAAGAGAAATTCAAAAAGTAAATGACCTAACTTTTTCAAAGTCTTGAAAAAGAAGAACAGATAAACAAAAAAATTAGCAGGCGACAGAAAATAATAAAAATCAGAGGCAAAAATCACAGAAACTGAAACAAAGAAAATTCAAACAATTGAGAAAACAAAAATAGGTTCTTTGAAAAGTAAACAAAATTGATAAACCCATAACCACACTGAAGAAGAGAATGAGAGAAAACTCAAATTAATAAGATACAGTATGATAAAGGAGATATAATGACAGACACTACTGAAACACAAAACATAATTAGAAGTTATTTTGAAACTCTGTACTCCAACAAAATAAAAAATTGTGAAGACAGTGACAGGATTGTAGAGACACATGATCCACCCAAACTGAATCAGGCCATACACGATTTGAACAGATCAAATTCAATCAATGAAAAAGAAGTCATCAAAAACCAATCAACCAAGAAAAGCCCAAGACCAGATGAATTCTCAGTGTAGATCTAAAAAACTTTCAAATAACTCTTTCTGATACTCCTCACAGTAGTCCATGAAATTGAAGAGAACCCTTCAAAAATCATTTTATGAAGCTATCATGCTGATACCAAAACCAGACAAAAGCATATAAAGGAAAGAAAATTCCAGAACAACATCCCTGATGAACATAGATTCGATAATTCTTAACAAAATTCTAGCAAATCATGTCCAAAAACATATTAAAAAGACAGTACACCATGATCAAGTGTGTTTAATCAAAGGGACGAAAGGTTAGATCATCATTCAGAAATAAGTACATGTAATTCATTACATCAACAGACAAAATTAATAGTCATAAGATTATCTCAATAGAAACATAAAAAGCATTTGTCAAAATCCAGTACCCCTTCATGCTTAAGACACTAGACAAATTGGGCAGTAGGTACATACCTGAACACTGAAAGGGCTATCTATTCAAAGCTCACAACTAACATCATTTTTAATGGAGAAAAAATGAAATCATTCCCTCTAAAATGTGGGATAAGGCAGGGATGCCCTCTTTCACCACATCTATTCAACATCATTCTTGAAATTCTAGCCAGGGCAATTAGACAGACCAAAATATTTAAAGAGATATAAATAGGAAAAGAAGAACTCAAACTATTATGATTTGCTGATGACATGATTCTGTATTCATATAATCCAAAAATTTTCACCAGAAAAGTTGTAGAATTTATAAATGAATTCAGCAAAATAGCAGAATATAAAATCAACTCTCATAAATCAAATGCATTTCTATTTATATGTGATGAATCCTTTGAAAGAGAAATTACAAAATATAACCCATTCAAAATAGCCACAAAAATTATACTTGGGAATCAATGTAATGAAAGAGGTGAAAGACCTCTACAACAATGAAAACTACAGAGCACTAAAGAAAGAAGTTAAAAGCTTAGAAGATAGAAAGATATCTCGTAGTTTTACATAGGCAAAATTAATATTGTCATAATGGCCATTCTATCAAAAATGCTATACACATTCAATGCAATTCTAACTAAACCCTGATGCCTTTCCTCATAGAGAAAGAAATCATGAAATTCATTTGTAAAAATAAGTCACCCAGAATTGCCACAGTAATCTTTAGCAGGAAGAGCAAAGTCAGAGGTATCATAACACCAGACCTTCAACTATACCACAAATCAATAATAACAAAAATGACATGGTATTGGCACAAAAGAGACAGGTAGACCAATGATACAGAATAGAACACACAGAGACAGTTCCACATAAATACAGTTATTTCATACTAGACAAAGATGAAAAAAACAATGGAGAAAAGGTAGCCTCATCAACAAATGGTGACAGAATCACTGGAAATACATATGCAGCAAAATGAAATTTAAACTCAATCTCTCATCCTTCACAAACTCAACTCAAAATGGATGAAGGACCTAGGAATTAGATTAGAGAACCGGCAAAAATAGAAGAAAAATTAGGCCCAAAACTTTATCATGTTGGCTTAGGTCCAGACTTACTTAACAAGATTCCCAAAGCACAAGAAATAAAATCAGGAATCAATAAAATGGATGGATTCAAACACAGAAGAAGATCTATAGGCAATCAACAAATACATGGAAAAATATTCAAGTTCTCTAGTAATAAGAGAAATGCAAATATAATTTACACTGAGATTTCATCACACCCAATTAGAATGGCAATTATCATGAATAAAGTCAACAATAGCTGTTGGGTGAGGATATGAGCAACATGTTACATGCATACATTGCTGATGTTGCACATTGGCATGGCCACCCTAAAAAGTAGTATGGACATTCCTTAAAAAACTTGGAACCACCATTTAACCAAGCTCTCCCACTGCTTGGACCATACCCAGAGGATTTAAAATCATCATACCACAGTGATGCAGCCAAATCAATGTTTATAGCAGCTCAATTCATGATAGCTAGATTGTGAAACCAACCTAGATGTCCTTCACTAGATGAATGGATAAAGAACCCGTGGTATATATACATGATGAAATGTTATTCAGTCAAAAAGTATGAAATTATGGCATTTTCAGTTAAAAGGATGCAGTTAGAGAATATCATGCTAAGTGAAATAAGCCAATCCCAGAAAACCAAAAACTAAATGATTTCTCTATTAATGGTTGATGATACATAATGGGATGGGGGTAAGGGAAGAATGGAGGAAGGATGGACTCTGTAGAAGCAAATGAGGTTTGGGGAGAGACAAGGGAAGGAAAGATAATGGAATGAGACTAATATCATTACATGTATGATGTAATGATATTACATGTATGATTACATACATGTGTACATGTATGTGTACATGTATGATTACACAACTGATGAGACCCTAGTTTGTGTATAACCAGAGAAATGAAATCATAACCTGTTTGTGTACTGTGAATCAAAAAATTTAAAAAGAAAAATATTAAAAATTTCAGAAATTGGTTGACTTTATCCCTATCATCCCCCAAATCATAGCTTCTAAGTTCAACTTGTTGGGATTTTGCATGTGAGTCAATTGATGTAACAATTGACTTTTTCCCTCTTCTTTTCTTTTATTGGGGGAGAGTAATGTGGACTGAATACAGGGGCACTTTTCCACTAATTTACTTACCCAGTCCTTTTTTTCATTTCTTTAATTTTTCTTTTTAGTTATAGATGGATACAACATATTTATTTTATTTTTATGGGGTTAAGAGTATTGAAACCAGTACCTGTGCTACAACTACAATACCCCAAGTCCCTTTCTATATTGTTTATTATTGAGACAAGATGTCACTAAGAAACTCAGTCCCTCTGTGTCAGCCTCCCAATTTTCTGGGATTATAAGCGTGTCTTTTAACCTTGCCAATTTTTTTTTGTTGTTGTTGATTTGAAAATTCCAAGCATTTGCAAAATAACTGTAATCATCCACTCTAAGCTGATTGTTAAGTAGAACTAAATCAATGGATACAAGAGAACACAAAGAAAAAAGGGAAACTTTCCTCAAAGAAAAATATAAAAATATGAAAAGATCATAGGAATGTAAAAGTTACACTTTATTAAGAAGTCTAAATAACTACTTATTGATGTGTTGATCAAGAATTAACATAAATAAAATTGAGAGAAAAAATTTACTAAAAGAAATCAGCAGAAATTTTGTGCTTGAAATATTCATTATAACTAAGGTCTGAGAAATTGGAAATGTGAAGAAGAAATGTATATCAAACTTTATGAAGCACAATTATTTTCAACTTGGATAAACACAAAAGATTCAAAATAAAGCACATCATAATCAAAATTTCAAAATTCACAAGGAGAAACTTTTTGAGAGGACTATGAGATAAGACATGTATCATTTATAATGATATTTCTATATAATTATTAATTGATGGTTTTACCAGAAGAGTACCAGAAAATAATTAGAACATAATCAATTAAATGAAAGAAGAAATGAATTAACCATGAATATTATATCCAAAATCTCTTCTTTTGCAAAGAAAAAATAAAAAAAATTCAAGATATACAAAGGCTGAAAAAGTTTCTCACTTCCAGACCTGTCTTATGACATCTACTATAGAGAATCCTTTCAATTGAAAATAAATCTTACAGGACAAATCTTTTAAAATCTTAAAACTTTCTGTCAAAAGCACAAATATCCACAAATATAAATTCTACTATACCATAATGATTTTACATAAAATAATTTTGCTATAGCGTTTAAAAGACAAAAATATAAAAATCATTAAAAATATGTTAATTGGGATATGATATGAAAAGAGTTGTGACATCAATAACAACATTGAGATTACATGCAAAAATGTTGATTTTATATGGAATTTAAGTTAATTAACTACCACTATATAATGTGGAGTAAGTTTAATTTTTTTTATGCAGTCCAAATGTAATGGACAGCCACTCTGGAAAGCAGTGTGGAGATTCCTTAGAAAACTTGGAGTGGAACCACCATTTGATGCAGCTACTCCACTCTTGGCCTATACCCAAGGGATTTAAAATCAGCATACTATAGAGATACAGCCACATCAATGTTCATAGCTGCTCAATTCACAATAGCCAGATTGTGGAACCAACCTAGAAGCCCTTCAATTGATGAATGGATAAAGAAAGTGTGGTATATATATACAATGGAATATTACTGATCCATAAAGAATAATAAAATTATGGCATTTGCAGGCAAATGGATGAAATCAGAGAATATCATTCTATGTGAGATAAGCCAATCTCAAAAATCCAAAGGATGAATGATCTTCCTGATAAGTGGATGATAACACATAGTTGGGGGTGGTTAGGAGGTAAGAATGGAGAAAAGAGGAACTGTATAGAGGGAAAAGAGGGGAGGGAGGGGTGGAGGGGAAGAAAAATAATGGAATGAATTAAATAATATTATCCTACGTAAAAGTATGACTACACAAATGGTATGCCTTTACTTCATGTACAAACAGAGAAAGAGTATGTATCCCATTTGTGTACAATAAAAATAAATTAAAAAAAAAGAAAACCCTAAAAAAAGTAAGGGAATAATAACTATAAAACATGAATAGAATAAGGTGAGACATGAGCATATATCACTAAAATAGTCTATGAACATAAAGCAATTTAAAAGTAAACATTCATAAGAGAACAAAATTACATAGTAACAGTAATAAGTTCTTAATTTTCATAACTTATTTAAATATAAATGGATTATTATTAAATGCCAATCAGAACACAAAACATGACTGACAGGATTAAATCTAAAATTTTCTGTATGCTATCTATATGAGACTGTTTTTAAATCTATGATCACTTTTAGTAAAATTGAAATGATGAAAATCATATTACATACGACAGTGAAAAAAATAAATCAAAGATGGCAATAACTATGTTAAGGAAAACAATTAAGCAAAAAGTTTTGTTAGATAAAATTCTTTATAAGGAAAAATATTTTGAGAAGAGATAATTATAAAATTTATAAAACTAGATAATTATTTTAATATAGAAGAGACCACTTTCTAAAACATAGGCTTAGTAAATACATGTGTAACTCAGTCATACTTCCAAATGTAGAAAGACAATGCAGACAGAATTGATAGAAATAGTAAGATAGTAATATTTAGAAATACTAATCCCCAGTGAATGTAACAGAAAATAAAACCAGGCAGAATGATAAACAATGTCTAGAAGACATCAAAAAATATTATAAACCAACTAGATTTATAGATTCAATTTTCTCAATAGCTTATAAAATACTCTTGATTGACCAGCTTAAAAACAGATATTTTTCTTAAGAAATGACAATATTTAATTGACTTTCTGAACATAATATAATAAATTAAAAATCAAAAGGGGAAGAGATGTTCAAAACTCCAAATATATGTGGCAATGGTGCACTCCTAAACATGCATTGTTCAAGAAATAAAAGATAAAATTAGAAGCTGTCTGTAATATCCAAATGATCTAAATATTCCAGGTAGTAGCTATCACATCCCAATATTATTTTTTAAACATTAAAAAGGTATTTTAAAAATTCCATGTAATTCAAGTGCTTTTATATTTTATATTTTAATTGAAATAAATTTGGATAATCTTTTCTGATTTTACAAGATAACAAAAACTGCAGTATTCAATACATTAATACTTACATGAGCTTAGATAAGTTGAGATATTGAACAGAACAAAATCCTCACTTATAAGGATGAATCATGAAATAGTTACACATTTGTAATCATTAAATTATTTAATAGGTCCAACAGGGGAAGAAAATAATTTCTTTCATATGTGTGAATGAAGGCAATTTAGAAAACAATGATGTAATATTTTTATAACTTTAAAGGATGACAAATTGCATAACATCTATACTTTGCATTCACCTTGAAGACTTTATGGTTACTGAAATAACCATTCATAAAAAGTCAAATCTTGTATGATTCTACTTATATAAGACATCTGAAGTAATCAAACCTACTGAACAAAAGGAATGGTGTTTGTGATGAGAGACAAATTAGCATTTTCTTTTCATGAAAATCTCATTTTAATTTTGGGAAATGTAAACTACCTAGAAAAATGTTGCAAGACAATTACAATTAAAACTATTAATACTTAAAATATGGAAAGAGAAGTTTAATTTCATGTGGTCTGATTGCATTTAAATTTTAAAAATGCATTGAACATAAACAGAAATGTAAAAGTATTTAAAAGCTTCTTTAAAATGCTAAAGTCTTTACTCTTGACAAAAGAACAGTTTTGTCAATGAATAGTTGACAAGCATGCCAGTAAATATTAGCTGCCAAAAAGGTGGAGGAAGGAGAATTTCAAATTTGAAGACAATTCAAATACCATAGCAAGAACCTATTTCAAAATAAAAATGAAAAGAGACTAGGGATTTGGCTTAGTATTATAACACCCATGAGCTCAAACATCAGTATAGGTACATAGGTCTACATATATTTATTTAGATAGATTACACAAATACTTAGATGGAGTAAAGAAACAAGACACAGTCATATACAAAACAGGAGTAATGTGTATAAAAGCAAGCTAAACATGTAATTTAATTGACTATAGACACATGATTTATGCATCTTTCAACTTACATTGTTCCAAAATGTGAAGTACAGACAATGAACATTCAACCATAATAAAAATACATTATTCATTTATGGGAGAAAACCTACTCCTGAATATAGAACCTATTCTAAACAATAAAACACACAACGGCACACAAGAAGATAAAAAAAATTAACCCATAAAATCATCAATAAGTATATTATTTTTAAAATTCTTTATAACAGTATTTTTCAGTCATGACCATACACTTACAAAGAAAATGAATTGTAAAGAACATTCATTACATGGCAGAGAATAGTAACTAAAATTCCAATAAAATAATTCATAAAGAGTCCTAAAGAGATCATTTGAGTGAATAAATATTTAAACCATATTAGATAAACTGATTTAGGATACTAATATTGTATTGATTTAATCTAGAGACATTCAAAAATGTGAAAAAGATTTCTAAGAATCTTCAAAACCAATAAAGAGATGTCAAACCATGCAGACCCTAACAGACAAAGTGAAGTACTTTATCTATTTCTTTGAATATACTGAGACATCATTAAAGGAAAGAAGGAGAGTAAAATAGTTTGAAAACATGATAAGCATAGGGAAAGCATGCCCTTCTATGACTGCAACAAAAATACAACTGGGTTTCTGACAATTTATTTCTGTTGGATGAGAACTTCTCAATTAACATGTTAAATGTTGTTTCCTCCATGAAATTTGAACCTATCATCAGTAATCTTTGGTTTTCTTCATTTCTACCCACCTGTCTATATGGTGAATCTTAGAGTTTGGCTGTGAAGAATACT
This sequence comes from Sciurus vulgaris, assembly GCF_902686455.1. Lineage (NCBI taxonomy): Eukaryota > Metazoa > Chordata > Mammalia > Rodentia > Sciuridae > Sciurus > Sciurus vulgaris. The sequence goes on along the minus strand of NW_027632759.1, from coordinate 122,445 downwards.
GCAACAGTTTATGCGTGAGACAATTAAAAAATGTTTAGTGGTGAAATCATTGGGTTATAAGAGCATTAACCCAATCAGTAAATTAATACTTTTGTAGAATTAACTGAGCAGTAGCTTACTGTACTTTGGTAGGATGTGCCTGGAGTGGGTGCATTATTGGAGGTACACCTCCAGGGTATGAATTTTGTATCTGTACCTGGCCTATGGAGTCTATATCTCTCAGTTATCTGATCATTACATGAGTCACCTCCCTCCACCAAACACTTCCAGCATGATGTTTCCTCTCATGTCAATCTCCAAGGAATGGAGTTGGCTTTCTATAAACTGAGACCTCTGAAACCATGAGACCCAAATAAATTTTTCCTTCTTAAAATTGTGTTAAGGTCACTTGGTCACAGCAGCAAAGAAGTTGAACAAAATAGCTACTGTCTCTTGTCTCATCAGTTTCCATGGCTCTTTCCTTAGGTTCAGAAATGTGACAAGGGATGACTCAGAGAGAGATTTTTTTATTTGAAAATGGAATGAGTGTTAGAAATTCTCCCTTTAATCACTGCTGTTCATGGCCTAGAGTGTTCATTAGAGTAATACCAGATTCTGGGAAATTATTTCTACAAAAGTTGTCTTCTGACAGGTCCATTAGAATATATAAGGAAGATTTCAATCTAAAAGTTCTGAGCACAGCTTTCAACTAACAAGTGTAAAGGGAACAAATCAAAGACAAAAAAATACATTGGACTTTAAGGTGTAATTCACAATATTTCATACTGCTGAATTATGTGACAAGTCTGAAATGAGGGATGTATATCTTATCAAGAAAGAATGAGGGTAAGCATAAAAAATATAATTAATATTTTCTTGTCTATATCAAAAATTTCCCAATCTACTCCATGAAAGTATCTAAAACTCATTTATGCGCACAAATATGGTTGGATATGTTGCTAATATGAAGACAAATCCTGGCATGGGATTTGTGTTTTTGAATATGTATCATGCTCTCTAGTCATGCCAATACTACAGGTCCAAGAAATCCTCTTGTATAGCAATGAGGTAGAACACTAAAGGAAGAGTATATTGATGAATTTGTATTCAAATAATATAAGAGGCTAGTGCATCTTGCTACAATATGCTACAATAATAAGTAGCAACAAGAAACCTTTTTGCTCATTTCAAGAGTTTTTCATATCTTAATTCATGTACCCAAAAAAATCTATTGAGACTGATAATATTTTGTTCTTTGAGGGGATTTTATCAAACATTCAAGTAATGCTATGCCTGGCATTTTTGCAAGTCTGCCTGGCCTATAATTCATAAAAAGGAACATAAAAAAGAATTTTCAGAGCAGTTATTGACAGTTACTACAACTGAGAAGTGTAATGGAAACAAGTTGAGAAGCCCATGAACTCAATTTGATCAAATGATACATTTTAGCACACACGTTAAAATGGCAACTATTTATATAAGAAAAGAGACAACTTTTCATGTAATTTTAAGTAAATTCATTCAATTGTATAAAATTATAAGTCAACTTGGGTTTGATGCCTTGTTTTTTATGAAAGTACTGAGATACACACATTGAAAAACAGAATATAAAGAGCTACAATTTCTGAGTCTTGTATTTTCTTTGATATCTTTCACATCATTTCTGAGCTATATTTTAGAATGTAAATGCACTTAGAAATAGGATTATTTTACTGAAAATATAGAAAGTTAGGATTCATATGCCTTTGAGTTTGAGGAGGAATAAAATAAAAACATATAAAATATGGTTTGCTTCTAACCTCCAGTTACAAAGACAATATAGTAAAAAAAGGGGGGGGGATGTATTTGTTCTCTAGAGCAAGTCATATATAAAGAGAAATTCAAAATAAAGAAGGGTTTCTGCAAAAAATTTGATCATTTATACAGATTATTTGCAAAATATTTGAGGAGATACATAATGATAATGAGAAACATCTTAACTCTACTGGGGAGAACCTGGAAAACAGATTTTGTAGAAAGTGTCAATGTGAATAATAGGACACCATCATTGCTGCAAAATACATGGCCACAATAAAAAAAATGAAATAAAAAGTAAAGCATTATGTCAATCTTCTTTGGATATATGTTTTACTTGAAGCTTGATTTGTGTGTGTACCACACTATGTAAGTACTAAAATTGTAGTTCAATAGACACTTTACTGTTCCAGAGAGTGAGTTTCTTCATTTCTTTTTCTGGATTGCTGTAGTATATTGTTTATCTTTCTAAAATAAACTATGAGAAAATGACTCATTTAATGAAAGAGATGCTGGAAGATTTAAGAATAATGTCATCCATTATTGGCACATACAACTGAGAGAAAGATCAGTCAATTGTGCTCATAGAGTTTTGGACCCATGGGAGAGGTACAGTCAAGTCCAAAGCCATTGATGGGAAAGATGAAGAAAGATGGATTCTCAGAGCATGGGTTTCTAGCTAAAATCTGTTCCTTGCTCATCATGTCAATTTTTTCTCCCAGTCCCATCAGGCTGATTCTCTAGTTAATATGGTGGAGGTCATGTTTTCTTTAGTAAAGGAAATGATGGGCTAAACCCAGTGGCAGTGTTGAAAAGTTTCCCAAGTTACTTTTGTTCAGACTTTTCCAGGGAAGGTGGAGAGAGGGAAAGAAGGTACTGGAACAAAGTGATGGCTTGGCATAGGGCTTTGGAAAGTTCTGAGGAACTAGAGGCCCAGAAGGCAGAATATACCTGGATAGCAAGGGAATACTATGGCCATGAGAGTTTGCAATGTCCTTACCAGGTAGAACAGGCCAAATCCATCATGCATGAGCAGGTGGAGTCATGGGGAATGAAAAACACTTGCCTAACCTGTCTCCCATGTTAGACTGACCCAGCCCCATTAAGCACATGGTGGGCAGCTTGTGAAAGTGATGGTTAGGAGATCACATTGTTGGACAGGGCATCATGACAGATACATTTAATCTGATTTCTGGGGTGAACTGCTTCATCACCATCCATAAAAGCCTTGTGACATTCACAGAGCTGAAGGATGTATTGCTGGCTGAGAATTTTGGAAATCTTCCTGTAGTGAGACTGGGCAGAGGTGGTAGGGTGGAGATGGTGACTTCCTTGAGAAAGCACCTGAGAAATGGAAGAATTGGTGTTTCCAGAGACTTCAGAGTCAATGCCTGTCTGATAATAATCATGATTCAATGCTCCAACTTCAGACTAATTTGCCTAATGAAATTCATCCATCCTAACCTCTCTAGGCAGCAAAGAGAGAAGAGGCCTTCCCAAGATGAAAGGGGATAAAAAGTGGCCAAGAAAAGCAAGATATGACCTCCCAGAATGCAATGGAGAATGAGTCTCTTCTAATTATTCTCTTTCAATATTTATATTACCTCAGGCAATGAAAGAAAACTTCTTTATAATGTGCATTTTATTAATTTCTTCATTTTATCTGGATGCAGCATCCAGATGAAATGTGAAAAATGAAGTATGATTTATTTCTTTATCAATATTTAAACACTGAACAATAATATCGAAGCAAATCTATGGCACTAACACATTCACATGTCAAAAAGAAAATATGTTCAACACTACAGGTCATGAATCCATCACATGAATAAAACTGAAGTCTAAAAATTGAGGAAAAGCTCCTAATATAAATGGCTACAAATTAACTATTATGAGAAGGAAATGAAGTAGTTTAAGTCCTGTTAACACAAAAATAAAAGTAGGGAAGTAAAAGTTTGCAAGTTAAAGTGCACTGTATTTTGTAAAAGAAAATGTAAATCCTGACATGAAACATACCTGAAAAACAGCTACATATGCTTTCTTCTTTTCTGGTCTTCTTTCTCCAGAGTGATTATCTTCAATTCAAATCTACCTCTTGAAAATATGCCTCTAAATGCATCAAAATATCAGAAAGCAAGGACCTTTATGGACCTCATTTTGTAGCCTCAAGATTAGTTTCAGGTTGAAGTCATGGAGCTCAGGTACTTCTTCTATCAAATTATATTGATACAGTTTAAATGAGAAAGTACCCACTATTATGTGAGTTAAGTAGTCAAATTCAGTGGGTTTTTTTTTTTTTATTGTTTTGTACTATGTATTGATCCCACCAAAAATTTACTGATTTACCACTGAGCTACATAGATAACACACCTTATTATATTTTTTTTCTTGGTGAGGCAGAATTTTACTAAATTGTCAAAGCTAATCTCAAGCTTTTCATTCTCCTTCATTATCCTCCTGAGTAGCTGAGATTATAGGTGCACATGACCATACCTGCCTAAACTCAGAGTTTCTAAGAGGAAAAAATATGTAAAGCACTTACAAAATATACCTCAAGATGAAAAAAAAAGTATTTATCTCTTTCAGAAAACATGTATGTCACTTTTTTGCTATCTCCATAGTAATAATTTATTTAGTACATAATAAATATTATGTGAATAATGCTAGAATTTGTCAAGTGCTATGATATACATGATTGTTTTGGTCAGCTATTTTGCTCCTGTGACTAGAAGATCTGACCAGAACAATTGTACAGGAGGAAAAATTTATTTGAGGGCTCATGATTTCAGAGGTTTTAGTCCATAGAAGATTTGCTCCATTCCTCGAGGTTTGAGGTAAGTTTGAACATCACAGTGGAAGAGTGTGGCAGAGGAAAACATCTCACATTGCTATCAGAAAGCAGAGAGAGAGAGAGTCTTTAATTGAAAAGGGAGCTGAACTGCAGCCATGACAGACTGTGTTTAGGGCATGAAAGATTTCAGGCCTAGGTTTCTATCAGGAGTTAATGAGCCAAAGCCAAACATTCCAAACCATATATGTCAATATGTTAAGACCTGGGAACCCTAAGCCAATGGAAACATGCCAAACCACACATGCTGAAAGATCAGCCAATCATGTACTTTGCTTTGTTCAAATTTCCTGCTCTACTGTGGAGAGCATAAAAATCCCACTGATTTGAGTTTCAGGACTCTCAGCCAGTACCTGCTGCTTCAGTGAATGCTGTGAGTTCAAGCTCGAGCTTGCAATAAAGGCCCTTTTGCTTTTGCATCAGAGACACCTCCCTGGTGGTCTTTGGGGATTCGTGATCTGGGCACAAAAGTTGAGGGCTCGTCTGGGATCCTCCAAGACCCCTGGGATTCCCGAACTAAAGGGACAATCACCGGCCGGTAAGTGTGTCTAGGTCTCTGTGTGTCTGGCACTTTGTTCCTGAAGAACTTGAAACTAGACAGGTTCTTGTAGAGGCCTTTTGTATTAGAGTTATCAGACGACCTAGGCGGATGCGCTGGAGAGTCACCAATGGAGGGTCTTGGAAGATGTTCCAGGCCCTCCTGAAGGGAATGTAAGTCCCCTCAAAGAACTTGAAATTGGTCAAGTTCCTGTAGGATTTGAAACTGGTCATGGGTCGCTCCTGCTTTAGGATGCGAGGCCATTGGTTGACTTTTGGTTCTGTTTTAAGTCAACCTCTGGCATTTTTTTGTTCTTCTTTTGTTTGTTATTTTAAGTCTTGTTTGTGACTATTTTTGTGACTGACAACACGGGACAAACTCAGACAACTCCCTTGACTCTGGTGACTGATCATTTTAAGGATGCACGTGCTCACGCCAATAAACTCAGTGTGGACATAAAGAAATAAAAACTAACGATTCTTTGCAGATCCAAATGGCCCACTTTTGGAGTAGGATGGCTGCCTGAGGAAACCTTTGATGTTTGGAAGATCAGAAGTGTAAAATAAAGGGTCTTTCTCAGAGGACCCGGGGAGCACCCGACCAAATCCCCCTATATTTTGGTCTGGGAGGATCTTGCCAAAAATCCTCCTCCCTACTTAAAACAACTTATTCCAGCAGAAAAGATTCTGGAACTAAAGGCACAATCCACGGAGGAAGATCGCCCAAACCTAAGCCTTCTGTTCCCTTGCATTATTCAAGTTCTATTTTTTAGGGAAACATGGAGGAAGAAGTGATCTTTCCTCCCCCAAATCAACCCAGAATTCTGGCACCCCCTGAAAACCAGCCCTACTCAGCTGGCACAGCTGTGACCACCCAACTGGTCACAGAACCAGTAGCCATTACCCAAGCAAAGAGTCACCAGGCAGGTTTCCCACTGCTCAAGGACCAGTAGATTCAATGGTCTTTCCCCTCAGGGCAATGGGGCCCCCAGATGAGGAGGGAAACCAGCAGTACTATTATTGACCCTTTGCCACCAGTGATCTCTATAACTGGAGGTCCCATCAAGAACTACACCAAGGTAAGTAAATTTATCTCTCCACACACCCCACATCTGTTTGAGGTGAATCTTTCTGTCTCTTTATTTTTGGAGGGCATAATGGCCACCCATTGGCTACTTAAATGCAGCTAGTGCAGCTGCCATCCTTCAAGACTCAGGTGAGAGGTTTCTGGCCCAGGCAGTTTCCAATAACCTACTCTGTACAGACCAGGCATTTTGGACTTTCCCAAAGCCATTTCCTACTTTTCTGTCCAGGCCCAGAGCGCAGTTGCTATCAGTACACAGCGTCCCTAGTCCTAACATACACAGGATGCATGGAGGCGGAGGAAAGGTTGAAACAACTATGGGATTCTCTGGCCTGGGCTACTCTTGAGTGGATCCCAAAGGCTCCTTCTCTGGGCTTCCCCTCCCAACCGCACTAAGGGATATCCAGGGTGTTCGGTTGACGAATGGCACTGAGAGAAAGTGCCAATTACATTTGCCTCCACATGGGCTGCACAACACACCCCCACATCCACTTACTCCTGGATGTTTTCCTTCCCTTGCAGGTCAGACATTAGGAATTCAAACTGTAGGATTAAGACCTGGTATGATTAGTATGAAAATGCCAAGGTTCCCTTTGTTCCCATAGTTAGCCTTCACTATTCTGTCTAGAGTCTCCCTATTACTGTTCCAGTGCTTAAATTTGCTCACTGTGTTCTCTTTAAGTTGCAAGAGGGAGGCATTTAAAATCAACCCCTCTTGTGAGACCCTCCAAGAAAAGGGCATTATATGCCTAACAACAAATAGATGTCCCCTCACCCTCCGGAGATTCTTTTAGTCTACAGGGCAAAAATATAGGCAAAATGCACACTTTTTAAAAGTGCCTTTCATATGTTACCTTGCTTGACATCAATAATCTCTATCATGAGAGGAGAAAGCCTTGAGGAATCACCTACTAGGGGAGGAAGATAAAGGGGACTCCCCAACTTAAGACAGACAAAAATAAATTTAGGGAGGTTTTTAGAGAATCTTAATAAATATTGAGATGTTTCAAAACTTATGCCAGGTATTTGACTTCACCTGGAAAATTATTCTATTAACCATCTAGTGCACAGGCAGTTCCCAGAAACCATCCCAACTGGGATGCCTAAAATATTATTATGAGACCTTCAGGAAAGTCCTGCTATTTTTACAGAGAGACTCAGAAAGGCAATAAGAAAACTCACCACTCTGAATCCATAGAGGGCCACCTACTTTTAAAAGTATAAATTTATCATTCAGTCAGCCCCAAACATTTAGAGGAAATTAAAAATATTGGCACGTGGCCCTGATCAATCCTTAGATGATCTCCAGCTTGCATCTAACATTTTTTAATAGAGATCATAAAAACAAGAAAAATGATTTATTAAAGATTATTCAAAACCTTAAAGATCATTCAAAGTAACAGAAGCATTTAATGCCTTCCAATAGCCCATGCAATTTACCCATTTTGGGAGCTAAAAAGCAAACTGCCTAGTCCAAAACCTTAGAATAATTAAGTAGTAATATTCCCCCACCCTGTAGTTCTTACTCTGTTATCTGAAATTCCAGCTGCTACTTTGTTTACTAAGTTAGATTTAAAAGATGGCTTTTCCCATATATGCTAGACTCTCAATTGCAATTTCTGCTTGCCTTTGAGGAACCAGATAATGTATCTCAACTAAACTGGACAGTATTGCCTCAGGATTTAGAGATGGCCCTCACCTGTTCCTGACAAACCTTAGCTAAAGACAACAAAATCCGGAAATAAAACATCTATAGTTATTCTCCAGTATGTAAATGACACCCTTTATGTGCCTCCACCCAGGAGGAATATCAAAAGGCCATTTCAGAGCTCCTAAACTTCTTAGCTGATAGGAATTATAAGATCTCAAAAAATAAAGCTTAGTTATTCCATCAACAAGTTCAATACTATAGGAAAACAGCTGTAAGATATAAAGCCATCTTTCTCTCCCGTGATAGGAATTTCCCTCCTCCCAACGACCTGTCAATCTGCGTTTCCCCACCTCTCCAGTTACAGGAATTTCCGGTCCTCCCCACCACCTGTCAATCTGCATTAGCCCACCTCTCATGTTACAGGAATTTCCGGCTTACGTTGCTTCCTGCCTCCAGCATTATGTCCCACTATGTCATTGGCCCATCAGTCAGTCTGTAAGAATTCTCCTCCGCGATTGGTTCCTCTCAGCCCGCGAAATTCCTATGTCTGAGACGAACCATATGCCATTTTTCTCTCTTTGCTTTTCCCCGTGCAGACGTGAATTCGTCTGTGCAAATAAATGGTTCCTTGTATAAGACCTGTATCTGTGGAGCGTTTTTGGGAGCTAGCGACAAACCATATTGCGTGCCTCTTTTTCCCAGCCTAACAACAGCCACCATAGGATAATATCCTCTGCCCCAGGAATATCAAAAAGAGGACTTACTTCAAGCTCCTGCCCTTAGTTTACCTATGGAGCAAGACTTAACCTGTTTGTCACTAAGGGGAAAATAAATCCTGAATAGGCAGCCATAGGCAGCTCAATAACCAATGGCATATCTCAATGAGGAGCTTAGCATAGTAGCTTCATTCTCAAAAGTAATGGAAAATAAAGTCTCATAATTTTCTTTGACATGCAAGCCTGTCCTGATAGAAATGGGTAAAATGCCCTAGGCATAAAGTTCTGCTAAAACCTGTTATATCAGCTCCTTTCAGATCTCAGAGAAGGGTTACATTGAAATGTAAATAGAGGAAGACTGAAGGCTCAGTAGGAAAACAGTCTCAAACCCAAGAAAAAAAAAAGTAAAAAGAGTCTTACCCTAACTCCAGCAAAGGTAAATTTTATGGTGCTTTACTTAAGTAATTAATGGCCATATCATTTTTCCAGGACTCTTAGTTTTCTTTTTTTTTTTTTCCATAAATTCTATATTTTTTGAGCTCATGACTTTCTTTTTTGATCAGTTCTATTTTTTTATTCAACTAGAGTTTTTAAACATCTGTTACATTGCAATGGAGATTCACCTATAAAGTTACAAGTCCTTTGATTTTGTGTTATTTTTATGTCATGTTTTCTGACATCATGTTTCGTCTGTATGTACATGATATCAAAATTGAGCACTCCTGAAATTAGAATTTAAAAAAAGAATCCAGATACTTTTAATTCACATGATTTAAAAAGGTTCAATTTAAATTGAGTAAAGTAATAAAAGTAAAATATCTTTTAAAATAATTCTCAAGTCTCTAGGTGGCCAAACAAATAAAATATTGATGTTAATAAAACATCTAATATCAATAGTTTGTAGGATTTTTCTTCAACAGGAAAGAGATGGCAAATACTGTTCAGGATGCTTGTCTGATATCTTGGTTTTTACAAAAATAAGTGAATTAGAGTTAACATGTATGGGATTACTCAAATGTGTTTGTAGAGACATCTGATTAATTTACAACGCTAAAATGCTAATTGTTAAATAACATCGAGTACTCTTTAACTCCTTAAATTCCATGGGATAACATAATTAAACTTTATTGGTGTTTTCATAGAATGGTAAATAGAATTAAAATTGCTTTTTTCATCACTAAACTAAAAACAAGGTTACTAAGAGTTATGTCCTAACAGGTACAATTCTATATACAAAGAGTTCCAAAACTTTTAAATGTGTTTCAATTACAGTACTATAAATAACAAAATATTTAATCTTATTAAAATGGAGTAATTTATCTAAATTCAGAAATTTCATAAGAGTTGTTTCAGAATGTGAACAAAAGTAATCAACAGATAGGAAAGAGAAAATAAAAGGTTCTGGGTATGGAACTATATTTAGTGAAAGGGAAAAAAAAATGTTTCTGGATAAGAAAATGCTTGTATGATGAAATACATAAGGGCCAAAGTAAGTCCTAAGAAAGTTTGTGTAAGTAAAGGGCAAATTTCAACAAGTTTGCATGTAACAGAGTTGGTTACATATGTATGTGAGACAATCAGTTAAAGCTATATAAGGTTTTTCCTAAGGTCAAATACTACTGTACTGATATAAACCAAAGTTTAATCTATATGTTAAAATGACAAGGATTTCTTAGACTCCTAACCTTGTGTCTATTTTTGTTCTTTAGAACAATTAGTCTTAAAAATTGAGGTTTGTACAATTATGGTTAAACAACTATGAGAGTATTGTACTACATTACAGAGTCTAAATATTTTTAAAAACTAAATTTGGAATGGTCATTCTTTGTATATTAAATGCATTCATATTTTCCAGGTATACACATTTTTAAAGCAGGGAATTTATCAAGCTGCAATTCTCCAAACTCAACTTGTCTGTAATGGTAATTTTAAACTTATAAAAATTAAATTCTATCGTGGATTTATTTCTATCATTTAATGTTCTATTATAGGACCTATTATCAATAGGGTACATATAAAATTTGTTACGTTTTTACACTGAGATAAAAATTTAAATGTAAATATATTTCTAAAAGTTAGAGTCTGATTTGTTTAAAGGCTAATATTGTGAAACATAAAAGCATTTTGCTACTTTGACGCACAAAAGGAAAGTTAAAAGCTCTCTCAGTCTTTCTTTAATTCACATTGTAGATATAATGTTAAACTGTGTTAAAATTCATATAGACTCAGGAAACAGTATATATAAACTCATTAAAATGATATTTAAGAAAAAAGCAAATATCAACATCACAATTAGAACACTTCACTTAAGATTTGTAAAGAGTCACACCTTACCTGAGATAAGGCTCTGCCTCCCACCTTACTGTATGTTAGAATGGCTCCAAAATGAGTCAGATTTCAGCTTATTTAAAGTTATAGTCAAAAGTTTGGTTCTTGTTGTAAAAGTTCTGTGATCTCAAATAGGGGATATAATGTGGCGCTCAGTCAAAATTCAAGATAGCTATTATACAAGCTGAATATATGTTTATTTGTGCTCATTTCATTTTGTAAAACTGTTACCTGTTAATGTTTTGCAGAAGTAGCTGCTTCAAGAACACACAACCTAGGTAACTTGTGATAATAAGCCATCACCTATAGAACAGATAGTGGTAACTTCCAGTACTAATACAGACACCAGTTAAATAAAACAGTAAATAACTATAAAGTTATAGACATTGAAGTTAAAGCCCAGTACTCTTACTTTATGACTGATGAGACTGGCTTGCTAGATGGTTAAGATCAAACTTAGAGATTGAGATTAAATATAGGGGCCAAGATAGACCAGTATTTGCATCTTGCCCTCAGTCAGCCTGAATCCAGGGAACAAGAGGACTTCTCTAAGGAGCTTTGCAAATCTGAGTGGGTCACACAACCTCCTGATCAGGGAGATTGTTTAGGCCACTAGAGAATGAAAAGTCAATCAGTGAACCTGATGCAGTGGAGGGTCATGGAAAATGGGAGACACCCCTAATTCTTCCAAGGGAAGCCACCTCATCAAGGAGATCCTGCAGCACTAATGGAGCTAAGAAGCTGCTCTTAAGTTCTCTATGAGTGACCCCTGTGGGAACTCAGCTGACTCTTTAACAGACAGGAACAGGTCAATTGGACCAGCTTGATCTTAGATACCTGGCAAAACACTTAAAACCAAAATATAGCCATATTTGGGCATTTAAAAGAAATAATAGTTAAATGTAACTTAAGATGTACACATGTTAGCCCACTAGAATAAAGACTAGAAACTACAAATGAAAGATTCTTAGGCAAATGTACCTGATAACTATCAAGAAAAACTGCCAGAGTCAGAAGTTTTTAATCAGTTTAAGGTCTACAGACACAAGTAGGCTTAATCTCTGTTTGCTAGTAACAGAAATATAGAGATCTCTACTAAACACAGGTTATACCAATAAAAGAATATTTTATAAAAATCAGATAACATTACGTAGCTTAACTATATTCTGGGCACATCAATGACATGAAGAGTTAAATGTTGTGTTTACATTCCTGATAACCTGGACAATGTTAAAGTTCCCAAATAAAGGCCTTGTCCTCTTCAGCCTGTTAGGCCTTATTAAGGGAATAATTTCTCAGCTCTTACACCTTCTGGTGAGGGATTATTGACTTCTGTCATCTTTATGATATTCATTGGCATGTTCCAGATTCTGCAACATTTATTTTTCACTAATTTCATTTCAGTACTCATGTCTGTTTGTTCTTCTCTCATAAGAAGCACCCACCCCCAGATGACTTTACAATCTGATCTTCCCCAACCAGACTTCTACCTTGGACCCCTCGAATAACCTGATTTTTAAAAGGGAACTTCAAACTGTTTGCCCCACGCTGCCCCCTTCCAGCTCAAAGCAGCCAGAATGGTCATCACCCCCTTTCTCTACATCAGCAAGGAGTTCCTAGAATTAGAGAGGGGAATGCAGTCAGAATTGGGGATAGGCAGTTAGTGTAGAAATAGGGGAATGAGTCAAATCAAGGAAATGGAGTCATGAAAGTCATCTGCCTCTGGGACCCTTGATTATTTTACTAATATTGCTTACCTTTGGTCCCTGTATCCTAAATAGATTGGTCAATTTCATGAAGGATCACTTAAACACAATTCAACTTACAGTGCTTATAACTCAATATAGGCCAATACAGGAGGACACAAACTAAATTTTCAACCCAGGATCCATGATTGGCTCCCCTAAGTACAAGAGAAAGGGGGAATGAAAAGGGATCTGAACCACAGCCACGAAATGCTGCATTTAGGGCATGAAAGATTTCAGGCCTAGGTTTCTTTCAGGAGCAAACAAGCCAATGCCTAACATTCCAAGCCATATATGTCAATATGTTAAGACCTGGATACCCTAAGCCAATGGAAACATGCCAAACCACACATGTTGAAAGATCAACCAATCTAGTACTTTGTTTTGTTCAAATTTCCTGCTCTACTGTGGAGCTCATAAAAATTCCACTGAATTTAGACTCAGGACTCTCAGTCAGTACCTGTTGCATCAGTGAATGCTGTGAGTCTGAGCTTGAGCTTGCAATAAAGACCTTTTTGCTTTTGCATTGGAGACAGCTCCCTGGTGTTCTTTGGGGATTTGTGATCTGGGCACAACACAATCTCCAAATAAAAAAAATATGTACTCCAAAGTCACACTCCAATTCCAGTCTCCTCCACTACAGCCTACCACTTCAGTTACCAGTAATTAATCCCTATTAGAAGATTTAATCACAGATTAAGACTCTCAAAACTCAATCATTTCTCCTCTAAACATTTTTGCATTGTCTCACATGTCAGCATTTGGAGGATACCTCACATCCAAACCAAAATATTTGCCCCATGGCCCCCCAACTCACAGCCATCTAACAACACAAAGTACATTTAGTTCATTTCCAAGAATCCCCATAGTCCCAAGAGTTCCAAGAATACGCAAATTCAAGTCCAAAGTCTTTGAAGCTCAAAACAATCCCACATTGTGAGCTCCTGTAAAAGTAAAAGGAATTTACAAATATCCAAAATATAAACTACTGAGTAAACATTTCCATTTACAAAAATATGGGCATAGAAAGAAGGAATGAGACCAAAGCAGAACTGAAATCCAGTTGGACTAGCATATCCTTTAGCTTCGTATCTAGAATCTTGGTGACATGGCATTGGGATATTTTCCGGAAAGCATTTGTGTAGCTCCACCCCTGTGGTTTTGTATATTGCAACTCAAGTGGCCTCCCAGTTGGCTTGTCACTGTATTCCTGCAGGTTTCCTAAGACAACATCCCATGTTTCTGGTATTTCTTAATCTCAGAGATCTCCACTGCAGCTTTGACTGTCTCCTGACATCTCTGCAGTTTATCTTCTCACAGGCTGCCTACAGGGATTCCAACTGTGCTGCAAAATACCTGGCCTCCAAAGTCTTCCTCTGAAATATTATTGGAAGTTACCCTGACCCCCTACCTCCAGTATTCTGCATTCCTGCAGAACCAGCAACCTGTGGATGATTCCAAAATCTGCTGCCACCTTGAACAGTAGCCCAAACTTCCAGGGCCCTTGCTGCAATAGCTTCTAAAGGCCTCTGAGTGGCTGAGCACATTGAAAAACTTTCTAGACTCCCTTGTGCAAGAAGGGTACCCCACTGGTCTCTTCTCAATCAAATTTCAGTTTTCCTCCCATGAGCTTGAGATGGAGGTGGTCTTTCTGGATCTTGAGGTGCCTTCAAGCCACCTTTCTCATCAGTTTTAGGCATAGTATTTAGCATTCCTTTAGTGGCAGTAATATCTTTATCAACTAGGTATAAATGTCTTTATACCTAATTTTAAACTTGCCTCTCAAATCCATGTCTTTAAAATCTGCTCTGCTTTTTCCTCCTGATTATCACAATAAATTGGCTAAAAGTATTCACAATATATTTGCCACACCCTAAATGCTATGCTGCCTACACATTTCTTCCACCAGAATAAGAAGTCCATTTTTTCCAAAATCAGCCTTATAGAGTCTCCAGATACAGGCAAAATGCAGACCATGTCACAGCCAGAACATAACACAAATGGCCTCTATTTCAACTTCCAATAGAATCCACCTATTCTGAATCCTCTTGAGCCCTGTCTTCACTAATCATGGTCCTATATCAATACTGGTATTCTGAACTCCCACCAGAATTGTCCATTAAAATTCACTTACAAAAATCTAAAGAATGTCCAGCTTTATCTTACTTCTTATCCACTTCAAACTCAATATTTTGTGTTGATTATGTGATCTTATAAGGAAAATGACAGAAATAGTCCTGCCTACTTTCAGCAATTTGTTATTATGTCATTTAAATGTTAAAAGTATACTACCTCACCCATAGCATGGGGTGAGAAGTATTTTAGCCCTACTTCTCTTAGATTGGAGTGGCCTCCTCTGATTTAACCAAGTTTTAATATTTAGACATTATGTCTCTCTGGGGTTTAGGGTGAAGGTTACCTCCGAATCTGCAGGTTTCACAACCTCATATTAAAACAAACTTAGATGATAATATTCAGAGTCCATCTGTACTAAATAAACATATACAATCTTTTTGGACTTACTTTCTAACATTTCCCAGAACATTTACATTGTACTGGGTATTATAGGCAATCTAGAGATGGTTTAAAGTGCACATAAGTGTGTGCATAGGTTATATACCATTTCTTATAAAGAACATTTACATCCCTGGGTTTGGATATCTGTGGTAATCGTGGAACCCATCCAAGCCAGAAATTAAAAGCCAGATTTTTGGTGATGATTACCCTCTGCACAATGTTAGAAGTTCACTAGTCCCAAGTACACACTCCAGCATTGCATTCTATCAAGATTCACACTGAATATTGAAGAAAGTTAGTGAAGGGAGCAGGCTTTGAACCTCCCTAGAGTGCCTGGGAGAGGCAGAATTAGAAAGAAGATTTCGATTTACAAACAGAAGTGGGCGAACTTCCTGTGATTGGAGTGAGATATTAATATGCTGAAACTCAAAATTTTGAGAATTAATAAAAATCAAACTTCCTTTGTGTCTCCTCATAGTCTACCCTTTATAAATACTCCACCTGTCATTGAGGGACACAGGCCATTATCTTCATTACACCTGCCAGGCACAGCCTGGGGACATTGGATTTCTTCCAACACCTTCTCATTGCTGCCAGCATATTTCTGCAGGACTGGAGGTCCCTCACTCTGCAAAAGGGACTACTGGCCTGGGATCAGGTGGAAGACCTGTTCTCAGACTGCAAGAGCATATGTACAGTGAGGGGTAACTTCCACCTCCTAAACCCAGTCTTACCTCTGTCTTTGGACTCATTTTGGCCCAAGCTGGTAGCCTAGAAGTGAGCTGCATGGTGCACTCTGGCTGGCTGAGGAAATCACCCCCTCCGGAAGAGTAAGTTGTGATGCTGTGTAAGTGCATAAGATTCAGGGTGGGTACAGTAAATGGGGATTCCAGGTCAGGGGTGGACACCAAGTGCCTTCTGTACATTGCCCCAGCTGATCTAGCTAGAAGCTCAAAGAGGTTCAAAGTTTGTTTGATTGTAATGAGAGTGGATTTCCAGGGCTGGGGGCCATAATCACCACAGAAGTGCAGGCTGCACAGCAAGCAGGGACTGCAAATTGCCTCTGGAACCCTCTGCCCATTTCCCTTCTTCTTGTGCCTTCAAGGTCACTTCCACCAGCCCAGAGCCACAGTGATGGCACTGCCCCTGAGTTCAACTTATTTAAAAATTTAGGAAAAGGAAGATAGGCAGTGCATTCCCTGGTACCTTACTTGAAGAAGTTGCTATTGGTTTTAATAAAAGACTGCATTTAAACAGAGAAGCCTGAACAATCTTAGGAGAGGGGTGATCACCCATAGGACTCAGAGTACACCAAGCAATGGTGGATGAGGGGGAATTTAGGGCAGGACCCAGAGAAGACTGGGCACTGATGGGAGAGGGGCACTCACCCAGAGGACTCTGAATACCATGAGCAATGTTGGGGTAGGTGAGGTTAAGGCAAAATGCAGAAAAGGGTAAGCAATGGTAGACTACCTATGATCATACTCCAGAGCCAGAGCAGGCTGAGATAAGATTTATTAGGGGAACTTTGAAGATGGCACAGAGAACACTGAGCTCTGCTGGGTGAGGGACATTCACCCAGAGATCTCAGAGTGTACTGAACACTGCTGGATGAGGGGAGCTCACCTAGAAGAAATGGAGGAGAGAGTACTGTAAGGTAAGTGGGACCCCAAAATAAATTTCAGGAAAAACTACACACCTGTGTGTGAGTGGTGCTCACCACATAACTCAGATGACACTGATCATTGGTTTATGAAGTGACATTAAGGACAGGACCTAGAGAAGACTGAACACTGTCAAGAAAGGTGTGTTCACACACAGGAACTAGTGAAGTTTGAGCAAGGTATGCATTTGGGAGCCTGGAACAGGACAGAGAGAAGAGTGAGCACTCTAAGTTGAGGGGTGCTCACATAAAGGACCAAGAGAAGAATGAGAAAGAAATTTTTAGGGAAAATAGAAAAAAGAAAGAGAGAAGGCTGAGCACTGTTAGGTGAGGGGCGCTCACTCACAGGACCAAAGGAGACTGAGTAAAGACAAGTTAGGCAAATTTAGTTGCTTAAAAAATGAAGACTGAGTCATTTTAGAAGAGAGCCTATCACCAAGAGCATCCAGTGGAATCAGAGCACTAGTAAGTGAGAGGTTCCCACCCAAATGACTCAGAGTGCCTTGAGAATATATGGATGAAGGGAGATTTATGGTAGGACCAAGAGAAGACTGAGCACTAATGTGAGAGGGGTTATCACCCAGAGGACTCAGAGGACCCTTAACAATGGTGCAGGGGTGAAATTAAGACAGGACCCAGAGAAGACTGAACACTGGTGGGATAGGGTTGCTCACCCACATGACTCAGAATACCCTGAGAAATGTTCAAGTGTGTGTGGTGAAGACAGGACCCAGAAAAGGCTGAGCCATGTTAGGTTATCTAGGGTCACAACCATGATCCAGAGGAGATTGAGATAAGATTGGTTACAGGAATTTAGCACATGAAACAATGACACAGACTGAGTGTTGCTGGGTTAGGGGCACTAAATCAGATGTCCTAGAGTATACTGAGCAGTGCTGGATGAGAGGCATTCACCAGAGGACACAAAGAAGACATAGTACTGGAAGGTAAGGGGCACTCCAAAATTTTCCTGAATATTATTCAGGAAAAGCTGAGCACCTGTGTTCAAGGGGCTCTCACCACATAATTCACATGATCTTGAGCAATGGTGTGTGATGGGATATTAAGGACAGGACCCTGAGAAGACTGAGCACTGTCAGGTGGGTGGCACTTACCCACAGGACATAGAGGAGTCTGAGAAGGATTCCCTTGGAGAACCTGGAACAAGAAAGAAGACTGAGCATTCTAAGTTGAAGGGAACTCACCTAAAGGACCCAGAAAATATTGAGCATGGAATGGTTAGGGAACTCAGACAAAGGAAACAGAGAAAACTGAGATCTGTTATGTGAGGGGATCTCATGCACAAAACCCAAAAGAGACTTAGTAAAGCCAGATTAGGCAAAAAGGAGCAGCTTAAAGAAAGAAGGCAGAGCCATGTTGGGGGGGCCTAGAACCATGAGTTCCCAGTGGAATCAAAGCACTAATGGGTGAGGGGCACTCACCCACAGAACTGAGAGTATCCTGAGCAATGGTGGATGAGAGAAGATTAGGGCAGGACCAAAGAGAAGACTGAGCACTGGTGGGAGATGCGTGCTCACCCAGAAGATTAGGAAGAAGATAAGCAATGATGATTGAGGGGAGGGTTGGGGCAGAACCCCATTAGAAGACAGAGCAAAGATAGATGAGGGGTGCATGACTACAGTATTCAGAGGAGATGGAGTTTTTTGGGATAGGAGTTCTCACCTACTCAGAGATTTGGAACCTTTTTGAGATTATCCATCATGCCATTGTATCAGTGATCTCAGGTATGGTGGTAATGGCCCTATTTCAATGGTCTGAAGAACTCCATGATGATGGAAAGTTGTTCTTGGCCACATTTCACACTGTCCCTTGAATGTGTGCATTTTTCATAAGTCAGCATTTCTAGAAGGTTTCCTGTGTTGTCAAACGAGTGTAGCCCGTGACCTACCAGAATAGATGCTGAAAATACTGAAATATATGCTTTCCACCCACTCCTTAGAGGAATTTTAAAAAATTCTGAATATGTTACAACACTCATAAGAGCTCAGCCCCTTGAGTAAATGAGTGGAGTTGGAGTTGGTGGAAAGTGGTTCTCAGTGCTATTCCAATTAATGTCCATAAAAAAAAATTGTCTTGCGTTTCCAAGCTTTGGTGAGGATCCTCTGCATGGAGGCACCAAATGTCTATTGAAGGTCTTGGAAAGACGTATCGTCGTCTCTCCAAGTTTCCACAGTCATGTTTGCCCAGATACGCAGGTAAGGTCAGAGATGGTGTACTGACATTAGAAGAAATGGGACTCACCCAGAGAGTTCACTAATGGAACCAGTTTGCATAGGACTCATTGGAGAGTGAACACTCATAGTTGAAATTTGTATACTCAATACCCAGAGGAAATTGAGCACTGGTGGAAATGGGATGCTCATCCACAGGACACAGATGACACTGATCAATGATGTGTGAAGGGAGATTAAAGACAGGACCCAAACAATACTAAAAACTGTCAAGAGAGGGGTACTCACCCCACAGGACCCAGAGTAGAATGAGCAAAAAATGGTTTAAAAAGTGCAGAAAAAAGAAACATAGAAGACTGAGCACTAATAGGTGACTTGCACTCACAACAAAGTTGAGAGTAAACTCAGTAATGACAGGTTATGTGAATTTAGAGGGTAAAACAAGAGACTCAGCAATGTTAGGAGAGGGATTATTACCAAGAGGACCCATGGAGTCTGAGCACTTGTGCATGAGGAGCACTCACCCCCAGTACTCAGAGTACCATGAGCAATGATGGGTGAGGGAAGATTTAGGGAAGGACACAGAGAAGACAGAGCAATGGTGGGAGCGGTGTGCTCAACTCTAAGACTCAGATGAACCTAAACAATGGAGGTAGAGGGGGGTTTTAGTGCAGGACACAGAGATGCCTGAATACAGTTACATGAGGTGCACTTGACCACAAGTGCCAGAGGTGACTGACCTCCACTGGAAAAGGGTTACTCATCAAGATGATTCACAGCCCTTGAATGCTTTTCAAGAGTAATCTCAGTTACTTCAGGGGTTGTAGGACAGTGTGGTGATTCTTCAAAGTTCTGAAGAACTCCTCCTTGATATTGGGAAGGTTTTCCTTGACCACATTTCACACTGACACTTCAAGGTATGCATTGTGCCTAATCCAGAGGTTCAATGACATTTTCTCTCATCAAAAGAGAGCATCCACTGATATATCAGAGGAGATCCTTGAAATACTTAAATATATTTTTTCCATCCACTGTTCAAGAAGTCATAAATTCTAGGCATACATCACCCATAAGAATTCAGCCATTTGAGCACAGGTGAGGAAATTATGTACAATGAGTGGTGAAACTATTTCTTTAGTGCTGTAGAAATTGACATTCTTTGAAATTATCTTTGACATTTAGGCATTTGTGAGGAGTCTCTGTGCATGGCAGTTCTAAAGGCCGATTGAGGTTATTGGAAATAGGAAGTATCCTCATCTCTGCAAGTTTCTACAGTCATGTTGACCTGGAAACACAGATAAGGGCTGAGATGTTGTACAGATTTTAGCATGAAGGGGACTCAACCAGAGTGTTTACTAAGGGAAACAGGACTCAGAGAACCCTGTGCAATGGTGGGCAAGGGAAAATTTAGGGCAGGACACAGAAAAGACACAGCACTGGTGAGAGAGGGGATCTCTTCCAGAGTACTCCAAAGGCCCTGAACAATGGTGTTTGAGAAGAGTTTTACAGGAGAACCCAGAGAATAATGAGTCAACTTAGATGATGGGTCCTTGACCACAGGATCAAGAGGAGAAAGAGCTCTTTTGGTAGAGGGTTTAACTCCTATAGATGTCATAATTTTGGAATCATTTTTGAGAGTGGCCCTCTGGTCAGTGTCTCAGTATTATGAGAAATGGTGGGAATGGTGCTATTTAAAAGGTGTAAAGAAGTCCTCCATGATGACGGGAAAATGTCCTTGGTGATATTTCGCACTGTCCCTTGAGGTTGTGCATTATGCCTGACCCAGAAGTCTTAGAAAGGTTTTTCTCTTGTCAAAAGAGAGTAGCTATTGTCATATAAGATAAGATCCTGAAAATACTGAAATATATGATTTGCATCCACCACCCAGAGATATGGTAGAAATACTGACATGCTACATCACTCATAAGAGATAAGAGAGTTGAAAAAATGTATGGATATGGTCCACTATGAGTGGTGGAACAAGTGGTGGAACAAGGTCCTCAGTGTTGTGGGAATTGACATAAATTAAAATGCTCTTGTATTTTCAGGAATTGATGAGGAGTCTATCTGCATGGCAGCACCAAAGGGGTATTGAGTTTGTTGGAAAGAGACAGTATCCACATCTTTCCTTGTTTCCAAAATCATGTTGGTCTGGACTCACAGAAAAGACCAAAGATGGTGTACTGACATTACCAGGAACAGTGCTAACCCAGAGAGTTTACTAAAGGAATTAGGTTGCCTAGGACTCATTGGAGAGTTAGCACTAGTTGGTGAAGTTTGTCCACCCACAATACCCAGAGGGGACTGAGACTAGTGGAATAGTGGCACTGACTCACAGGACTCAGAAGACCCTGAGTAATACTGATGAAGGAAAATTAAGGAAAGGAACCAGAAAAGATTGAGCACTGTTGGGAGAGGGTCACTCTCCCAGGGGACACAGAAGATGCTGAACAATAGTGTGAGAGAGGAGCTTGAGAGAGGAGCTTAAACACTCCTCCTTAGAAGATTAAGAACTCTTAGGTGAAGAGTGCTCAACCACGGGGCACAGTAGACTGAGTACTGCTGGCCTGAAGACCTGGCTCACAGGACATTTCATATCCTTAATACTCACATGAATGTAGCAATCACTTTTCTCCTGTTGTTCACTTTTCTCATGTGACCTTGGTGCTGATCTGTGGCCTTATAAGATCTTCCATGTCTCCTTTGCTCCCCAGTGTCCCTTCTCCATGGTGGTCAGGAACAGTATTCATCAGTGTGTGGTGCCCTGCCCAGCCTTTCTTCTTAACTCTCATACAGTTTGTGATGTCATAATGACCTAGGAGGAGGGGCATGCACACTTGTTTTTACTACTAAGGCCTTAGAGAGTGTGTGGGGCCCTTAGGACTTCCTGTGTCCCCAGTGTAACCTTTCCTTGGATCTAATGACCTCTGCCTTCCTCTCCCTCTCCCTCTCCCTCTCTCTCTCCCTCTCCCTCAAAGGCAGACACTCTGCTCTTCTGCTTCATGAAATCTCTTGTGTGAGTTCCTGCATCCAGAGTGGTTTTCTGGGTGCTTTCAGAAACTATTGTTTTCTACAGTACTTAGTTTTCTTTCATATATACATATATATATTATATATATGATTTATATATATATTATTATCTATATATATTATTAAATGAATTTTGATACAGAAACATCCAAATATCCACAATTTAGAGGTTTATTTTTTTCTAAATTATCAAAGTAATTAAATGTAATTTTTTACATTGTTTTCAATTACATTAATATAACTGCTAATTTATGATTGTGTTCTGTTTCTTGTGGATGACTAAAGAATGATATAGTATACACAATGATTGACCTTGGAATAAATGCTGATAATTAAGGCATAAGACTATTTCCAAAAATTCTATATGAACACATAGAACTATGATGACAGTTTTTAAAACCATGTTTAAAGTAAATAACCTGTGGTTTTCAAAACTTAATTCACTGTAGCTCATTTGTAATTTTTATCCTATGCAAATGTGACATACAAATACTTAGGTGGAAGAATTAAGTGATGGTCCTGATTGAAGAGTTAAACTGTTTTGAACATTATGAAAGTATCAAAGTCAAATGAACAAATTAGTTTCTCAAAATATCGAAGTGCTATTCTTCTTTACCTTACCAAAAAATTTTCATTTGCACAAAATTATTTTTGAATATTTCTCCTATAGTAAGGAATTCTGTTGTCATCAGGCAATAGGAGGTAGCAAGCTATTCCCATAGTAGATATTGCTGATAGCTTTCTCACCAGAATTGACTTTTCCTTAACCCATTCTAATGTACTTCAAATGTAATGTGAGGTCTTTATGGGTCCAGAAAATTTTATCATAGACTGGAACTTGTGTAGTCACTTAGATCCCATTGAAAGATTTTGAGCATGATGTCTAATTGAAAAGATTGAATCTCAGGATTATTGTAGTGAATGCAAAAAGAAGAACAGAGAAAACACTACATTTCTGAACACTATGGTGTGAATTAACCAAAATTAAACTTATTTACATATTTGGACCACGTGTTCTAGCTCAGAAATCAGTAATTTTATGTTTTAGTTAGTAGAAGTAGGATATTATCTTTCTTATAGGCAAGGGGATCTTGGATGCATCCAGGACCAGCCTGACTGTTTTATGGTTCCTCTGACCTAAAGGTGCAAGTGATAGAAAGCAGAGATTCCAAGAGATGTGGGCACATTAGAAACACAGAGAAAGTGGTTAGAGCCAGCAACCACCAGTGGCACCCACCTATAATTCAAGCCATTGAAGAGGCAGAGGCAGGAGCATCACAAATTCAAAACTAGCCTCCATAACTTAGTGAGGCTGTAAGTAAATTAACTCTCTAATTTATCCTGACTCAAAATAGAATATAAAAAGGACTGGGTATGTGACTCAGTGGATAAGCACCACTGTTTAAATTCCTAGTACTAGGAATAAATAGGTAGATTGATGATAGATAAATAGATAAATAGATAAATGATAGGTAGACAAAGTGGTTTGAATCCAGAGGGAGGGAGGAAATTGGTACAATGAAAGTTTTCAACATAGGCAGAAGGAGGTTTATTTCAAAAAGTGGGAAGCTGTGTTCTTAACTAATCCTCAGAATGGGAAAAAATAAGGAAGTATTATTTTTTACTTCAAACACATATAAATAAATTTATCTAGTGTCATCATTGATATTATAGATGCTAGTAATGTATAATTCAGTAAAATACAGACTATGGATGGTTTGAGTGATAAATTCTTCACAAACACATATACAAAATAACCTTTTATTATGTTATTTATTTTTAGGACAAAATTAATGGTTTAGTTCCAAATTTGACTTCAACAATCGGTTGTATTATATATATACTTTACGTAAATTCATGAGACTCTGATTTGAGAATATTCTCTACTTCATAATGTCATAAATAAAACAAATGAAAATTTCTATATATGAAACACATATAACCTGCACCTGAATATTTCATTGGCAAAATCATATATGTAAAATTAAAGAACAAAGTTGTTATTTTCACTTGTTTAAATAAATACATGTAAAGCATCTGCCAGTAATAGAAATAAATATTTCATAAATTAGTTTCAATATGAAAATAAATAATTATCTCATATTTATTTTTATTTTTGTTTAATTGTGAATAATTTTAAAACTTGTATGCTTTATGTTCATATAGGATCATAATTCCCAATATTACATTAAATGTAAGCCAAAATCAACATAATGCATTTTTTTTTCTGTAGTGCTGAAGATCAAACCCAAGGTCTCGTGTATAGTAGGCAAGCACTCTACCACTGAGCTATATTGCCAGAACCAAAGCAAGCTACTGGAAGTTCACGTAGAATTTTTCATAATGTAGAAGTACCTGGACACTCATTTCAAGTTACACAAAAATTTGTAGAAGATCATTTAAATTCAGGGGGGCAGTTAACCAGTAATTGAACCCAAAGGCACCTAACTACAGAGGCACATCCCAGCCTTTTGTTTTTTATTTAGAGACAGGTTTGGCTAAGTGCTTTGGGCTTTGCTAAGTTGCTAATGATGGTCTTGAACTTGCCATCCTCCTGCCTCACTCTCCCAAGACTGGGATTATAGGTATGCACTACTGCTCCCAGCTTATTTAATTTTTTAAAACTTTATTTATTTTTATTTTTTATTCTATACACATACATGACAGTAGAGTATATTTTGACATATTATACATTTATGGAATATAACTTATTTGAATCCCATGATTGGACATCATGTGGATTTTCATTGGTGGCACATTCATGTATAAACAAAAGAAAGTTATGTCTGATTTATTCTACTGTCTTGCCTATTCCAGTTTCTTTAATTTTAACCACATGAAATATCTGTGTCAATATGACAGACTAATAGATCTAGTTATACCCCTTCACCTATGATTTTTCTATTCTGTACTTTCTAATGTTGTAGACATGTAGCTTTTTAAATTTAATTCAAATAGAAATCAGAAATGCAATTCCTCAGTTGCCCTATCCCACAACTTAAGTGCTGAGTAGCTCAATTTGGTCATTGAACACTGTATTCACACATATATGGAAAGTTTCTTCCATCAATAAACTATAGTGGAGGGTCATTTTTGATTTATTTGTGCTTGAAATAATATGGGTACCATTATTTGAAATTAAAATCCATTGTTTTCATTTATTCCAAAACAAAAAAGATGTTTAAAGACCTAATACTTTCTTGACCCTGAAGTTAACAAACAAGCCCCTTCCCTCATGCAGCTTATGTTTACTGAATGAGAAAGAAATTAGCAAACACACACAAAATGTTTTATAGTAAGAAGTGCACTGAAAAACTAGATTAGATAAGGTAATAGAAGTGTCTTAGGAAGATGTACTAGGCCTGGCTGAATAATATGAAAAACTCTCTTGGATAGAGGCCTGAATGAAGGCAGGGGGTATTATCAATACCAATACCAACACTGTCAATGCTTTGAGGGCATTCCATATGGATGGAATAATCCAAATGTGCTGATGAAAAACACTCCTTAGCTGCATGTGGTGGCACATGAGTACAATACCAGCAGCTTAGGAGGCTGAGTCAGGAGCATTATAGATTCAAGACCCTAAGGAAATTGGAGAAACCTTGTCTCAAAATTTATATACAATGGAATATTACTCCACCATCAAGAATGATAAAATTATGGCATTTGCAGGCAAATGGATGAAATTGGAGAATATCATGCTAAGTGAGATAAGCCAATCTCAAAAAACTAAAGGACAAATGATCTCGCTGATAAGTGGATGAGAAGATATAATGGGGGGTGGGAGGGGTTAGTGTTAGGGTTAGGGTTAGGTTTAGGATAGGGTTAAGGAGGGTGGTAAGAATGAAGGAAGGACTGTATAGAGGGAAAAGAGGGGTGGGAGGGGTGGGGGAAAGGGAAAAAATAACAATGAATCAAACATTACCCTATGTAAATTTATGATTACACAAATGGTATGCCTTGACTCCATGTACAAATAGAAAAACAACATGTGTTCCATTTGTTTACAATAAAAAAGTAACAAATAACAGTAAAAAATAAAAAAGATAGAAGTAATAAAAAATAAACAACAGGAAGGAAAATAATAGACTTAGTTGATAGGGGAGCTTCTTTTCTTTTTTAAATAACTAATGTGCAAATATTTTGAAAAGTTTGGAAATCTGGGAAAAATCTTTTTTGATTTAACAGTATAATTATTCTTTCATTTAATGTGTTCAGTGTCATTTAGTCTTCATATACCATTACAGGGAATGCACCTTTGATTTTAATACTGTTGATCCAAATTTTAATTTGAAATAAAGAACAAAAATATATTAAAAAATTTTAAAAAGGTGGGATGGCTGGAATGTGTCTAAGTGCTTATGGATATGCTTCCTTGGATTTAATCGTTGGTACCAGAAAAATAAATATATAAATAAAAATCACACACACTCCTTAGTGTGGATCAGGGGAGAATCTCATGGTAACTAGAAGCAAAGAGCAGTAACAGCAGTCAGAATATATCTATATCTTGTCTTTATCCCTTCATCAGAATTTTGAAGTATATATATATTACAATGTGACAGAAAGCAACAGAGTGATTCTGGGATGTGGTGCATGGCATAATATGATTTATTATTAAAGAGAGCACTGATTGCAGCATAGTGAATAGAACAGGGTGGACATAGGCAGTAATGGTAACACGGAAAACAACTTCCAGGGCAGGAGTTTAGATCAAAGGTGGAAACAGTTGGGATTTCACTCACCTAAGTGGCAGTAGAAGAGCTCATCCAAATCATAGCACAAATGAAAGCACCCAGAAACCATTTCTGAAGCAGGAATTCACACAAGAGGTTTTATTAAGCAGACAGGCAGAGTGCACACAAGGGTGAGAAAGAGAGAATGGGGAGAGCTATTAGGTAGAAGAATTTTGTGGGCTAATAACAATCTGACCAATGATTGACTAGGAAGTTTGTGGGCTAACAACCTAGGTGGTAAAATGGTGGGGGAACAGAATAATGGCGACAGCAAAATGGTCCATCTGATGTCAATACCATCTATAAACAACTGAATACAACCCAGCAGGAAAAAAGAGGAGGGAAACAGAGGCCATATAATCCTCACAGGTGGGAGGGAAAACAGGAAGCTGAAGGACAAAGCTGTTACAATTTTCTTAGATGAGGGGTCAGCAAACAGGTTCCTCAAAGAACCAGATAGAAAAGAGCTAGGTTTTGCAGGCTCCATGGTCTCTTCCACAACTGCTCAACTGTGCCCATAAAAGTGGAAAAGAATCTCAGCCAAGATGTAAACAAATCAATGATGTACTCCAAAAAAATTTTAATTGGAGAAACACAAGACAGGCAGAGGGTGGGGACACTGGTAGATTTGCCTCTTGGGTAGTAGTTTGAGTAGAGTAGCAGTAGTAGTAAAAAAGAAGTAGAAAAGTAGTAGTAATTGTGATTTGCACATGCTGTTCAGTACAAAACACCATTCTTGTAGAAAAGCAGAGGGAACAAGATATGAATGGACAGTGAGCCATGCATGGCTCAGAACTGAGGCAGAGGCAAAATTTAAATTGAGGCCTGGGAGACTGTAGCCTGTGATTTCTATGCCTTTCTTGCCTCTATTATCCAGGAAATTGTAAATTGGAAGATTGTTGACCTGTCATCTACTTAGACATACTGAGATTCTGCAGAAGGAGACCAAGTCATGGAAGGCTAAGAGGCTTTCTAAGAATCAATTGCTGAAAGCAAAATGAAAGCTATCTCTTGGTTACTGTGCACCACTACTATACATGCTTCCAATAAATAGAGAAACAAATTTGGCATCTGTAGAACACTTATAAAGTGCTTTCGATGTCTTATTTATTTTTAATAACAGCCCTATGATAGAGACAAAACTGACTTCTTTGATTTCATACTACATGTAAGAAAGGAAGTTGAAACCAATAAGTGATTTGCCAAAGATCAAACAAACAAGAGAAAGTGGAGCTGAGATGTGAACCCAGGTTTGTTGTCTGAGCTCAGATTCTGCATCATCAAACTGTACAGACTATGGCTTCCTGTTTACTTCACTGCATTTTAAGGCTTGAAGATGGTGCATTACATTTCTAAGGAGTACTCAGAAGTCTGCAGTTTTGAAATAGTGATATGCTGAACTTGAAGTGCACAGCATCAAACAGGAATTAAGCAGTGTCTCTGCTGTCACTATAATGATCATCTATCGTCTTATATCTCTTAATACATTGCCAGACCCTAGAAAAGCTACAAATAGTTTCTAGAGGAGATCCCTCTTAGAAACTATGTAGTCATTGGGAGTAATGTTTTCTAATAGCATTAGAAGGTGTCATGTTTCTCTTCCCATTCTTATTCTCTAAGCTCCTGAATAACTGCAGATTCATAAACAGTTTTAAGGAATAATAATTCACACATCCTGTGTCCCCTTTACACATTATCCTGAAGTTCTAACAGTCTATAATTCAACAATGGACACCTGACCAGAAGGCTGCTGTGACAGAATCAACACAGAGAATATTCATGGTCACAAGACTCCTTTGATCTGCATTTCTGTAGTCCACATAACTTGGACAATCCATTAGTTTACTAATGTCCAGTAACCTGCAATTTTCAAGTTTCAATAATGTTCTATGAGTGGAATCAACAGCAAGTTCTTTTAGCTGTGACAATGATATATTACTAAGAAATGCTTTGAAAATAAATTTAGTTCGGTCAACAGCATCCAGCTAAATTGCTGAAGCACCCCATCACTGAGGGAAATAGGCATAGCCCAGGAGGAACAACTTCCTCTGCCTCACCCTTTCCTGAGATCATGGGCAAGATGCATCACCAAAACTGGCTTGTCCATGATGCACAGGTCTCTGCTCTTTGGAATTCTTCAAATGAAAATGACAAACACAAAAATAAGAGAAAATAGGATCGAGGAATTAATCAGTAGATTGTGAATATATTAGCTAGCGTTGCATCTGTGAATGATTCGCAGTCTTCAGTCGTACTCACCAATGGAGCATATTCTCAATCCCACCCAGTCCTGCCTCTGCCCCTGATCCTGGCGTCCTTGGATCCCTGCTACAAATTGGTGCTCAGAGGTCAGTTACATCCATTTTCCTCCTTAAGTGAAGAGGGGAAACAATCTGTGCCTCAGGACACCCTGCTGCTCTTGTCTATTGACATGCGAAAGAGTTCCTTGATGGATTGTGGTGAACAAGAATATTAAGAATTCCTTAGGCCTTGTTTGGCTTGGTCATGAGGGCTCTTCTGCATACTTTTTCGCAAATTAGGACTGCAAGAGATCAAGAGTTGTAACTCAGAGCAGACATCCCTGAGCTGGCCATATAGCCCATCACGTAGAGAGCCTGCCTCCTAGGCTCGAGGCCAGGGTTCGAGACCCCAGCACTGTTAGATTACAGTAAATTACAAACAAACATGCAAGACCCAATCGGAGCCTCCCAACCTTCATCCTCTCACCTCCTACTTTTCTCTTCTCCTCTCCTCACAAAGCGAATCAACACTGCAAAACAGCACCAGTTTCACATGCAACCCATTTCCACGGACATCTTTGGGTTTGCAAATGTGCCCCAAGAGAACAGCGCTGCACACTCACCTGCACTTCTTCAGAGTACTGCTTCCAGGTCCTCACTCTACTCTCCTTAGGACAGAGTTCAGGGCTCTCTCATGAGTAGGCTTATGCAAATAATTCTTCACCACCTTCCTCCCCTGCCCATTGTTTGCCAGGGCTCGGTGGTAGGAAATTCAAAATCACAGCAGCACTTATACCTGGCTCTCTCCAGGCATTTTGGACATACTCCCATACCCTCTGCCCATGAAGGGGTCTTCCACACCTTAGCACTGTCCACGTGAACCTCAATGTCAACTGGAAAACCAAGAGGTAAACACAAAAGACAGCCACTCTTGTCCCTGGAAGTTTTCTTTAAGTTTGGCTTTGCAATGGCATGCTTGTGACTTCTTGATACATAATGGTAGGATTTGGGGCTGAATCCATGTGAGCCTCTATTGATAACATTCAGGAATC
This sequence comes from Sciurus vulgaris, assembly GCF_902686455.1. Classification (NCBI taxonomy): domain Eukaryota; kingdom Metazoa; phylum Chordata; class Mammalia; order Rodentia; family Sciuridae; genus Sciurus; species Sciurus vulgaris. The sequence goes on along the minus strand of NW_027632759.1, from coordinate 92,330 downwards.
TCTCTGGGGATTTACAACTTACTCTCCCAATATCATTGGAGCTCCAGTGTCAAGAGAAATGGAGCCCTTTTATGCACTCTTTTTACTTTTGATGGACCTCCTCAAGAGATGCAGCCTAGAATTGGATGAAGCATGACAACATCCCAGGGCGTGAGTTGCTCTCATGTATACCGGGGATCTAGGAATGAATGCATTGTGCTTTGGGGGGTAAGGAATGACACTAATCACCTCTTTCCAAGATCTCATCCGGGAAGGAGGAAACCAGAATCTGGAGGGCAGGCTCCCTGTCACGTGAGCCAGGCTAAATAGTTCATGTTGCCCAATGCTTCACAATCCCTCTGGGGAGTGCAAGGATATTCCCTCTCCTACCAGAACCTAGAAGACCTGCGCCTTTATGACCTAGAGGCCCAGAGCCTGCTCCCTCCCCTTTGATTAGAGGAGTTCTCCCATGAAATTTCCTCATATCACAGGAGAACTGGCAAGCAATTGTTGCGTTTTTCTGAGTGGAAGTGAATGCACCTGAATAAATGTGGGATGAGGAATATGAATTTCAGCCACGATCTCTCTGCAATGAATCATGAGAGTAAAAACTGAAAACATGATGAGTAGGAATTGAAACTGGACGAGGAATGTTTTCTTTTGGCCACCACGATTCTCTTCTGGGACCCCAGACCCATGAGCCATCAACACTTGCCTTGCCTTGTTATATCTCCCAAAAGCATACAGCTATGAAGCACCCCCTCACTCCAGGAAACAGGCATAGCAGAGGAGCAAAAACTTCCTCTGCCTCACCTTTCCTGAGATTATGGCAAGATCCATCACCAAAACTGGCATGTCCATGATGCACAGATCTCTGCTCTTTGAAATTCTTCAAATGAAAATGACAAATGCAAAAATAAGAAGAAAATAGGATGGCGGAATTAATCAGTAGATTGTGAATATATTGGCTAGGGTTGCATCTCTGAATGATCTACAAGGTCTCCATTCGTACTCACCAATTGAGCATATTCTCAATCCCACAGAGTCCTACATCTGCCTCTGCTCCTGGCATCAGAGGATCCCTGCTACACATTGGTGCCCAGAGGTCAGTTACATCCGTTTTCCTCCTTAAGAGAAGAGGGTAAAAAATAATCTTATCCTCAGGACACACTGCTGCTCTTGGGTATTGACATGTAAAAGAGTTCCTTGCTGGATCTTGGTGAACAAGAGGATTAAGAATTCCTTAGGCCTTGTTTGGCTTGGTCATGATTGCTCTTCTGCCTACTGTTTCAAAATTAGGACTGTAAGTGATCAAGTGTTGTAACTCAGAGCACACATGCCTGAGCTGGCGATGTAGCCCATCACGTAGAGAGCCTGCCTCCTATGCTCGCCACCGGGTTCGAGACCCCAGCACTGTTAGATTACGGTAAATTACAAACAAACCAGCAAACAAGATCAATCCGAGCCTCCCAACCTTCCTCCTCTCACCTCTTACTTTTCTCTTCTCCTCTCCTCACAAAGCCAATCCACTCTGGAAAACAGCACCGGTTTCACGTGCAACCCATTTCCACGGACACCTTTCTGTTTGCAAATGTGCTCCAAGAGAACAGTGCTGCACACTCACCTGCTTTTCTTCAGAGTACTACTTCCACGACCTCACTCTACTCTCCTTAGGACAGAGTTCAGGGCTCTCTCATGAGTAGTCTTATGCAAATAATTCTTCACCACTTTCCTGCCCCACCCATTGCTTGCCAGGGCTCGGTGGCAGGAAATTCAAAATCACAGAGGCACTTATACCTGGCTCTCTTCAGGTTTTTTGAACATAATCCCACACCCTCTGCCCATGAAGGGGACTTCCACACCTGAGCACTTTCCACGTGAACCTCAGTGTCAACTGGAAAACCAAGAGGTGAACACAAAAGACAGCCACTCTTGTCCCTGGAATTTCTCTGATGGTTTGTCTTTGCAGTGGCTTGCTTGTGTCTTCTTGATGAATAATGGTAGATTTGGGGGCTGAATCGATATGAGCCTCTATTGGTAATATTCAGGACTCACATGGGGGATTTACAACCTACTCTCCAATGTCATCGGATCTCCAGTGTCAAGAGAAATGGAGCCCTTTTATGCACTCCTGTTAATTTGATGGACCTCCTCAAGAGATTCAGCCTAGTATTGGGTGAAGCATGACAACATCCCAGGGCATGAGTTACTCTCATGTATACCGGGGATCTAGGAATGAATGCATTGTGCTTTGGAGGGTAAGGAATGACACAAAACACCACTTTCCAAGATCTGACCTGCGAAGGAGGAAACTAGAGACATTAGGCATATGGCATGTGGGCGGGGACAGAAACATGTCAAGAAAGAAAGGGTATTTGACACTATGCAAATGCTTGAGGTATGCTTTTTCTTCTCAGTAATTGTATTGAAATGTTGGTTATTATGTAACCACTTCTGGTGTGATATTCAGGTACTGCTGATGTAGGGTCCTCACACTCGAATATTCATAGACCTTGTGGCGATTAATTTTCTGAGACTGTGGTGAATGCTTCATTCTGAGAGCCAGGGATTCGTGTTGCATATTCCAGGATCAGCTGCTTTAAACTGTAGGTCGTGGGGTAGGTGCTGTGATGCTAGGAAAGCCTTCGCTCATTCTTCTTGTGGCAGAAAAATATAGGAATCAGTATGCGAATATTCGACTGTCCCTTTGGAGGAGGAGAATGAGAAAGGACTTTTCAAGGGCATTCATGTACTTGAAATGACATTAGGGTCGGTGTTCATGGTTGCAAACAAAACGAACGGAAAATAACTACTTCCTGAATTAGTAGGGTATGATGAGCCTGTAGATATGTCGAGGAATTTGTGGGTTGACCATGAACAATCACGAGTCTCAGCGTGCCTCTACTCTGAAGTGGTTTTCCAGGAAGACCCTCTCCACATTTCTTGCGCCCTCCCCAATGTCCTTGCTCTCCCCTTTGAAAATTCCGTTAGGAAGAGCTGCACAATTCCACTTTCAGCAGGGTCTAGGTTCAAAGCTGGTGTTATGCCCTGTGAAACTGTGCTCATCATGCCATCACCAGGCTTTTATTTCATTCACCGGCTTGTAGGCTGCTCCCTCCCATGGCTGGTAAGATGACTCCTGCAATATCGTACAGACCCTTGGGACCTAGGGGCATTTGTCTGGTCAAGAAGATGAACCATTGGGTGAGTGCAGATGGGCAAGTATTTGTGCCTCTTGAGATGTGCTGAGGTGCCCCTGGAAAAATCCCATGATGAAAGATTCTGGGCGCAGCGGTGTCGTAAAACAGCAACCCAGCTGGTGGGGCCTGGCAGTTGGAGTGAGCACAGAACAACTCTCCTTTCTTGTCAGGTCCGTTCTGTCCTCCATTCAACATGCTGAGTGAGTGATTTCCTCCTTTCTTCATGAGCCACCAGAGGAGCCAAAGGCCTTCACGTGGAACACGCACATCCCATGTTCCAGCTGTCTCCTTTCCAGACTTTGTAGCTTAGCAGGGGAAACGCCACAGATGGACTGTGATGTGTCCCATTTCAATGATCACTTAAGCCCTGGCGCTGCACTGCATGCTCTACTGAGCTGAACTCTCACCACCCATCTCCCTTTGTGGCTCCTAGGCCTCTGGGCTAGGTTCCTGACTCTGAAGAAATTCCGGGCCTTCCAGGTACCGGAGGAATGGGGTCGGAATGCATATCTACTGGTGCCGGTGGTAAGCGTGTTGAGCCACGTCTTCTAAGGCCGTCCTCGTTAGCAGCCTGTTCCACTGGAGATTGTGGGGGCTAATGGCATGCAGTAGAGCCAGGTGAGCTGGCTGTCAGTATGAATGTGGGGCCAAAGGAGCACAGCATCACCTAGTGGCCCCAGGTGTAAATGCGAGCTGTCAGGCTTCAGTGGGGACCGTGGTCCTGCCTGGATATGAAGGGATTTATTGCCCATGGGGCTGCATACAGCTTAAAACCTGGTTTCTAATTGACCAGGCAACAAGGATAGAATCATTTCTTTAAAAACACACGACCCTGGCGCCCTCTCCTTTCGTCCATCCTGTTATCCTCACAGCTGAGCTGGAGCTTGTCTTGAATGTGGGCTTGAAGGGGCCAGGAGCCCAATGGTGTGTGGTTGCCATGGGATCCGTGACGCTAATTTGTTCTGGGGCCGCTGCTCTGTGACCTCAGTTAGAATATGGAGGGCAGGCTCCCTGTCACGTGAGCCAGGCTAAACAGTTCATGTTGCCCAAGGCTTCACAATCCCTGTGGGGAGTGCAAGGAAGTTCCCTCTCCTACTGGAGCCTAGAAGCCTCACACCCTTCATGACCTAGCTGCCCAGAGCCTGCTCCCTCCCCTTTGATTAGAGGAGTTCTCCCATGAAATTTTCTCATATCACAGGAGAATTGGTAAGCAATTGTTGCGTTTTTCTGAGTGGAAGTGAATGCACCTGAATGAATGTGGGATCAGGGTTATGACTTTCAGCCACGATGTCTCTGCAATGAATCTTGAGAATAAAAACTGAAAACATGACAAGTAGAAATTGAATCTGGACGAGGAATGTTTTCTTTTGGCCACCATGATTCTCTTCTGGGACCCCAGACCCATGAGCCATCAACACTTGCCTTTGCTTGTTATATCTCCCAACAGCATCTGGCTAAATTGCTGAAGCACCCTCCCACTGAGGGAAACAGGAATAGCACAGAAGGAACAATGTCCTCTGCCTCACCATTTCCTGAGATCATGGGCAAGATCCATCACCAAAACTGGCTTGTCCATGATGCACAGGTCTCTGCTCTTTAGAATTCTTCAAATGAAAATGACAAACGCAAAAGTAAGAAGAATATAGGATCGAGGAATTAATCAGTAGATTGTGAATATATTGGCTAGCGTTGCATCTGTGAATGATCCCCAAAGTCTCCATTCGTACTCACCAATGCAGCATATTCTCATTCCACAGGGTCCTGCCTGTGCTCCTGCTCCTGGAGTCCTTGGATCCCTGCTACACATTGGTGAACAGAGGTCAGTGACATCCATTTTCCTTAAGTGAATAGGGGAAAAAATCTGTGCCTCAGGACACCCTGCTGCTCTTGGCTATTGACATGCAAATAGTTCCTTGCAGGATTGTCCTAAACAAGAGGATTAAGAATTCCTTAGGCCTTGTTTGGCTTGGTCATGAGGGCTCTTCTGCATACTTTTTCACAAATTAGGACTGTAAGAGATCAAGTGTTGTAACTCAGAGCAGACATCCCTGAGCTGGCGATATGGCCCATCACGTAGATAGCCTGACTCCTAGGCTCCAGACCAGGTTTTGAGACCCCAGCACTGCTAGATTACCATAAATTACAAACAAACAAACAAGACCCAATAGGAGCCTCCCAACCTTCCTCCTCTCACCTCTTACTTTTCTCTTCTCCTCTCCTCACACAGGGAATCAACACTGGAAAACAGCACCAGTTTCACATGCAACCCATTTCCCCGGACAACTTTCGGTTTGCCAAAATGCCCCAAGAGAACAGTGCTGCACACTTACCTGCATTTCTTCAGCGTACTACTTCCTCAAACTCACTCTACTCTCCTTAGGACAGAGTTCATGGCTCTCTCAGGAGTAGGCTTATGCAAATAATTCTTCACTACCTTCCTCCCCAGCCCATTGTTTGCCTTGGCTTGGTGGCAGAAATTCAAAATCACAGAGGCACTTATACCTGGCTCTCTCCAGGCATTTTGGACATACTCCCATACCCTCTGCCCATGAAGGGGACTTCCACACCTGAGCACTGTCCACGTGAACCTCAATGTCAACTGGAAAACCAAGAGGTGAACGCAAAAGACAGCCGCTCTTGTCCCTGGAATTTCTCTGATAGTTTGGCTTTGCAGTGGCTTGCTTGTGTCTTCTTGATGAATAATGGTAAATTTTGGGTCTGAATCGATGTGAGCCTCTATTGGTAACATTCAGGACTCTCACGGGAGATTTACAACCTACACTCCCAATGTCATTGGAGTTCCAGTGTCAAGAGAAATGGAGCCCATTTATGCACTCTTGTTAATTTTGATGGACCTCCTCAAGAGATTCAGCCTAGAATTGGGTGAAGCATGACAACATCCAGGGGTGTGAGTTGCTGTCATGTATACCTGGGATCTAGGAATGAATGCATTGTACTTTGGAGGGTAAGGAATGACACTGGAAGAATGGACATTTTTTAAGCTGTCTGTTTTATCTCAACTCCCTAAGGTCTCCCTCCCACTGACGGGAACAAAGCCCTTAAAGCTTTTCCAGGAATCAGCCCCAAACAAGGAGTAAAAGGGTAAATTGAGCCAGATAGCCAGATAGTGCTCAAACAGTAGGATTACCAGAAACTATTGATCAGAATCTACGCCCTGTTGTAAAACATTGTGAAACATGTTGTATGTTATCAGCAAACCCAGACCCCCTTTGAAATTTCCCGGCAGCTTTGTTCCCCTTTTTCCTTTCATGTGCGACCCCTCCTGATGTGTGGTCTCTGCCTTTATAAACCTGCAAGATTTTCTGCTAGGGACTGGACTCCTGGACTCCTGTGTGAGTCACAAGTTGGGTCCCAGCGTGCTGGAATAAACACCTCTTGCGGTTTGCATCAAGTGACGTCTCCTGCGGTTGATTGGGTTTACCATCGATCCATGGTACATAGTTCGGGTTTCCTTTTAGGGGTCCTTACATTTGGGGGCTCGTCTTGGATAAGACGGCCCCTCTCATCCGTGGAGTTGACCTCGGAGGTAAGAAGGGGTACCCCAAAGTTGTCTGTCTTTGTCTTGTATTTTGTTAGTTGGTCTGGTTCTGTGAGCGCGCTTTAGGTTTCAGTGGCAACCGTTCGGTGACTCGTGAGAGTGGCCAAACAGTGGCCGGTAGACGTGCCTGGGGGGCCACAGGTTGCAGCCCTGGGGGACGCCCTAAGGGTGGAGGGGAGCCAGGGACGCCGGGTAGTCTCCGTCGGTAAGGGCGCTGATGGGGTTCAATTGGTGCATCAGAGATTGGCGCCCGTCTGTATCTGGTTCTGTTGTGTGTTTGTGGCGGAGGTGGAGGAAGGGTTGGAACAACTGCGGGGTTCTCGGCCTGGGCTACTCTCAGGTGGACCCCAAAGGTTCCTTCTCTGGACTCCCCCTCCCAACAGCCCTGAAGGGTAACTTAACAAAGTAGCTTCAGTCTCAAAAGTAATGAAAAATAAGGTCTCATAATTTTAACATCCAACCTGTCCGGATGAGATGGCTAAAATGCCTTAGACACAGAGTTTCTGTTAAAACCTGTTAGATCCTTCCAGATCTCAGTCAAGGCTTACATTGAAATATAAATAAAAGAAGCCTAAAGGCTCAGTAGGAGACCGGTCTCAAACTCAGGGAAAGGAAAGGTAAAAAGAGTCTTTAAAACTCCAGCAAAGTAAATTTTATGGTACTTTATTAAAGTAATTAACAGCCGTATCATTTTTCCAGGACTCTTGTTTTTTTTAATTATATGGTTTTTTTTTTGAGCTCATGATTCTTTGATCAGTTCTATTTTTATTCAACTAGAGTTTTTGAACATCTGTTACATTGCAATGGAGATTCACCTATAAAGTTACAAGGCCTTGATTTTGTGTTATTTGCATGTTGTGCTGTCTAATGTCATGTTTTGTCTGTATCAAAACTGAGCGCTCCTAAAATTAAGATTTAAAAATGGATCCGGATACTTTTAATTCATGTGATTTAAAAAGGTTCAAATTGGGTAAACTAATAAAAGCAAAATGTCTTTGAAAATAACTCACAAGTCTCTAGGTGGTCAAACTAATAAAATATTGATGTTAATAAAGTGTCTAATATCAATTGTTTTTAGGACTTTTCTTCAACAGGAAAGAGACAGAAAATACTGTACAGGACACTTGTCTGATATCTTGGTTTTTCAGAATAAGTGAATTAGAGTTAACATGTATGGGATTACTCTAATGTGTTTGTAGAGACATCTGATTAATTTACAAAGTTAAAATGCTAATTGTTAAATAACATCGAGTACTTTTAACTCCTTAAATTTCATGGGGTATCATACTTAAACATTATTGGTGTTTTCATAGGTTGATAAATAAAAGGGTTTAAACTTGCTTTGTGTCATCGCTAAACTAAAACCTAGGTTATTAAGAGTTATGTCCTAACAGGTAAAACCCCAACCTGGAGGGTGAGCGTTGTATCTGCTAAGCTCCAAGGAGCTCTTAGATTTGGTTTTTTTTTTTGTTTTTTTTTTTTTTTTTGATTTTCAAAACTTTAACGTGTTAACTGAAAATATTGCTTGCTGATAAACTTGCTCAAATGCTATCGCTGAATGTACAAGTCGCTGATTATGCCAATACAACAAAGATAACCACATGCTTGAGGATTGCAATGTGCCAGACATTCACTGAAAAAAAAAAAAAAAAAAGAAAACACACAACTAAACAAAACTCACACAACAAACATCTGAGAATCTGGACACTTCATATCAGTGTTTTGAAGTGTTTCATTAATATCTTAAGACAAGTGTATCAAAACCTTGGCATAATTTAATTTCAAGTCACCAATTTTGTTTTTACTAACATCAGAAAGTTATGGCTACACTGCCAATGCCGGGTCTGCTCAATTTGACTTAAGAGTTTAATATGACTTAACATTAAAAGCTCACACTACCCCGAAATATATAATTTCACGCTTACGGTGACATTCAACATTCAAGTGCCAGTGTTTTTGTACTGTCTTTTGGTCAAGTTTCTTTAAACTTTCAAGGAATCACTTTTAGGCTTACAAAAATAAATATTTGTCAAAATGTTCAATAAATATTACATAAAACTAGCAACAAAAAGTATCTAGAAATCTGTCATGTGCAAATAGTTTTCTTCCCAGCTATCATTCCCATGGTCCCAAATAAATTTTAGAATCTAGTCCCATCGCCTTCCTAGACAAGCTGCGTTCAACAATCTCCAAGAGACAAAATAAGATTGGAAGTTTTAAGGACACGCACACAAGACATATATATAAAATTCTCTGAATGTGCAATAAAAGAAGTACTTTGTAAAAAGTTATGGGCAAAATGCACAAGGGCCTAAACCTAGACTAATTGATATAGCACCATAACAAATGACCTCAATACTGTCAAGTGCACCTACTTAATAAAAGTTTTAGAACAAGGCACAATACACTTGAAAATCTATTGCACTTTAGAAAATTTTTGCCGTCTTCCTATGCCACTGTAAAAAGATTGAGCATTTTGATCGCCGCATTCTGGCCACAAAAATTAGACCAGAATTCAAAGTGGCAGAGGCATTTTAGTGGTGAACAATGCTCATCTTTGTCCAGATTTAGCATAAACAGACTAGAAATACAATGGAAACCTATGCAACTAAAACTGACTAAACTGCACTGTAGAGCAGAATCGACACCTTGTGCAGTTATGTACATATTTCCAACCTGTGTGATCTCAAAGATTTCAGTTTGTTACTCTTCTGGAGCCATTTTTACAAAGTCTATAGTAAACCAGTTTAACATCTCAACGCAGCTTGAACAGAGTAATGTGAATCGGCATTTAAAATAAAGCCTGCTGCATAATTCTTCCTGTTCATACCCTCTTCACCAAAAAACATCAACACTAGCATGTGTTATTAGACCAAAAATCATCCAGGGCTCTAACGAGGGCTGGTCATTGCTGTGGTCAGCCATTCTACCATTTCAATTTCATTTATGGCAGGCATTTAAAAAGTCTAAGTAGATGAATTCTCCTAAAAACCTATTTCAAGTTATCAGACCTTTAAACTTCCCCTGTAATAGTATGCCCACATTTGGCTAGCTCATAATTAATGATCTGCCTAAACATTGAAAGAGGAATTGCTGTATTTACTTGCATTAACTTTGAAAACAGTGCTTTGAATGTATGCATGTATTCATACATCACCTCATCATGACTGGAATGGCTTGTTTAAAGACTATCAGGTTCTAAATACCTATCCAGGATAGAGTGAGCAAATCAGAACTTTAACTTAATACAGTTTGCCACATTAGAAACTAATTCCATTGATATGCTTCAAGACGTTTGTTGTTTGTTTTCCCCCAATCTGCAAGTATTAAAAAGCCCTAATGCAGGCTACTGCATAAGTTTTTTCCTTATAATATTTATGGATGAATCGATGATTCCTGTTAAGTTGTATCACACCTGTATGCCAAGGTTTGATTTTAGCCCAAGTTCAGTAAATTTATTGTGTCAAAACAATTGATAACTTGAGCATTACTGAGACAACAGGACATCAAAATAAAAAGTTGTCTAAAGTTAAAGGCACAGTACATTAACAAACAAATGATCCTCAGTCACAAAATTATAAATGCAGTTTGGGATGGGAATAGGCGGGAGGGGAGTTAATCCAAACTACAGCAATGAAGTCTTCAAACCACCTTCTGAACAGGGCTGCTGATTGTTCCTTTCATTTCTTCTTGTGACCTTGAACTCCCTTAAAAAAAAAAAATTCAGTGGAGAATCACAGCTGGTAATGTACTGCGAGTTCTTGAAGCTACACAAGATATAGTCTGGCTAAGTTACATATGGTTTCCATATTAGCTTGTTTGGCAGGGTGACCTACTCAAGGCGGGCTCAGTTACCCCACCAGTCAACCCTCTGGTAGTTATAATTTCCTCCATATCCATCACTGTTGTAAAAGCCTCCATAGCCACCTCCACCAAATCCTCGCTGCTGCCATGCCACCTCCACCGCTGCGACTGCTGCTCACACAGCTGCTGCTGAAGCTGGAACTGCTGGCACCACTAGTCTCTGGCACCAAACCCTCCACTAAATCTACTGCTCTTAGAACGTCCACGACTGCTACACTTGTAGTGGTGTTCAAAAGCCATGTTTTCTAACCAAGATGGCACTTCTTGTTTTGCTTCAACAAGAAGATCCAACAAATCCTTAGTAATATTTATGTTTCTCTCATTAAAGAATGCGGTGGCAAGGCCAAGGTTTCCTACATGTCCTGTACGGCCTATGCGATGCACATATTCTTCAATATCACTTGGCAAATCAAAATTGATAACGTGTTTCACATTTGAAATAATCTAATCCTCTTGCTGCTACTGCCGTAGCCACCAGAATTGGGCTTTTTCCTGAGCGGAACTGGTGAAGGGCCTCTTCTCTATCTCTTTGAGAACGGTCTCCACGGATACTGGTGCAAGCATATCCTTCATGATATAAGAAATCCTCCAGAGAATCTGCACCTTTTTTAGTCTCCACGAACACTAAGGTCAGTGAATCCTTGCCTGTTGCATTTAGGAAGTCAAGCAGAAATGACCGTTTGTCTGGCTCTTCCACCCAGACTACTTTCTGTGTGATATTCTCAGAAGTAGAGCCCACTCTTCCTACGGCCAAAAAGATATACTCATCTAAGAAATCACGAGCTAGCATCTGTATTTCCTTAGGAAAAGTAGCACTAAACATCATAGTGTGGCGGACACCTTTTGGAGGCATAGTATCTTGTTCAACTATTCTACAGATCTGAGGCTCAAATCCCATATCCAACATCCGATCAGCTTCATCTAACACCAAGTATTTGCAGAAGTCTAATCCGATCTTTCCTCTTTCCATCATATCCACGAGACGTCCTGGAGTAGCTACTAACAAGTGGCACCCAAGTTCTAAGTCTCGAATCTGCTGACCAATATCAGCACCACCATAAAGGACACAAGGATGAACCCTCAATCGGTATGAGAATTTTCTGGCATCCTCATAAATCTGTACTGCCAGCTCTCTTGTCGGTGCCAATACCAAGGAGATTGGGTATTGCTTGCGGTGCCCATACCTTCCATTCTCCTTCATGGCCCTCAAAGCCTCTCCTGGACCATCTGAATAAATTTGACTCAAGATGGGCAGAAGAAATGCTGCAGTTTTCCCAGATCCTGTTTGGGCACAAGCCATCAAGTCTCTTTTCTCTTTGATAATAGGAATAGCATGCTTCTGCACTGGAGTTGGGCGATTATAATGAGTAAGCTCAATATTTCCCATGATAATTTCTCCCATCTCAACATCACTGAAACTTTCAATATGTGGAGGGCAGTTGTTGCCTGTTGCCTCAACCGGAATGTCATCATATTTCTCAAAGTTAATCCCAGTGTTGATTCCAGAAAAGAGTTCCTGTTCCAAGCGTTCACTTGGTGGGAGTGGCTTTGACTAGTCATCTTCATCTGATTTGTCACACCAGCAACTATTGCCACCACGTTCAAATTTGCCAAAGCCACTTCTGTCTCCACGGCTGCCAATGCCATCATTGTCACTCCGTCCACGATCATCAAACCTTCCCCTTGATCCACTTCCACGATCGCTGAAGAAACTTGACTTCCCTCTTGAATCACTTGGAGATCCAAAACTGCTGTACACATCCTTGTCTTTACTAGAACTCCACCCTGAACTGTCTTTATCGTAGATTCCTTTAGCAGCTTCTCTGTTCCTTAAATGAGGAGGGATATAGCGCCCTTTGCTGGCAGTACTTCCTCCAGTCTGATTATCTGAAGAGTTCAGGTCTAGGCCAGCAAACTGCTGGTCCAGCCCGAGCGCATTTTCCACCGCCACATGACTCATCCCTGAAGAGTACCGAGAACTCGGAGTCTTCTGCTGCTGAGCGAGTGTGCTTGGTTCACCGCGAAGGTTCTCTCACAGGAGAACTGCGGCTCTCTTAGATTTGGTTTTAATGTTACCATCTCCCCTCTCACAGTGTTTCAGTTAGAGTACTATAACAACAAAGTATTTTATCTTGCTAAAATGGAGTAATTTATCTAAATTCAGAAATTTCATAAGAGTTGTTTCAGAATATGAACAAAAAGGGGTCAACGAATAGGAAAGAGAAAATAAAAGGTTCTGGGTATGGAAATATATTTAGTAAAAGGAAAATGGAAATGTTTCTGGGTAAGAAAGTGCTTGTGTGATGAAATACATGAGGGTCTAAGTAAGTGCTAAGAAAGTCGGTGTAAGTAAAGGACAAGTTTCAACAAGTCTGTGTGTAAATAAATTGGTTATATGTATGTGAGACAGTTAAAGCTATTTAAGGTTTTTCCTAAGGTGAAATACTAATGTTCTGATATAATCCAAAGTTTAATCTATATGGTAGAATGACATGGTAAAATGACAAGGATTTGAAACACTAATTTACTCTTAACTTTGTGTATATTAAGTTTTATTCTTTAGAACAATTAGTCTTAAAAATTGGGGTGTATGCAATTATGGTTAAACAACTGTTATAGAGTATCGTACTATGTTACAGAGTCTACATTTCTCTTTAAAAACTCAATTTGGTAAGATAAAAGTGTCAAGGTAATTGTGAAATGGTCACTAGTTGTATATTAAATGTGTTCATATTTTTCAGGACCACAAGTTTTTAAAGCAAGGAATTTATTAAGCTCTGCTATCCTCCAGATTAAACTTGTCTGTAATGGTAATCTTAAACTTATAAAGAGTAAATTTTATTGGGGATTAATTTCTATTATTTAATGTTCTATTATATGACCTACTATCAATAGGGTATGTGTAAAATTTGTTACTTTTTACACTGAGATAAAGAATTTCAAATGTAAATGTATTTCTAAACATTAGAGTCTGATTTGTTTAAAGGTTAATATTGTGAAATATGAAAGAAACATGAAAACTTTTTGCCACTTAATCACACAAAGGAAAAGTTAAAAGCTCTCTCAGCCTTTCTTTGATTCATGTTTTAGATACTATGTTAAATTGTGTTAATTATAAAGTTTATATAGACTCAGGAAACAGTATATGTAAACTACTTAATGATATTTAAGGAAGAAGCAAAGATCAACATCAGAATTAGAACACTTAAGATCTGTAAAGAGCCACGCCTTACCTGAGATAAGGCTCTGCCTCCCACCTTACTGCATGTTAGAGTGACTCCAAAATAAATCAGACTTCAGCTTATTTAAAGTTATAGTCAAAAGATTGGTTCTTGTTGTAAAAGTACTGTGATCTGAAATAGGGGTTAGAATGTAGTTCTCAATCGAAATTCAAGATAGCTATTATACAAGCTGAATATATTTTTACTCTTGCTAATTTCATTTTGTAAAACTGTTACCTGTTAATGTTTTGCAGAAGTAGCTGCTCCAAGAACACACAACCTAGGTAACTTATGATAATAAGCCATCACCTATAGAATAGATAGTGGTAACTTCCAGTACTAATGCAGACTCCAGTTAGATTAAAGGGTAAATAACTGTAAAGTTATAGACATTGAAGTTAAAGCCCAGTGCTCTTACTTTATGACTGGTGAGACTGGCTTGCTGGATAATTAAGATCAAACTTAGAGATTGGAGTTAAATACAGAAGTCAAGAAAAGTCCATATTTGGGTCTTGCCCTCAACGTCAGCCTGAACCCAGGGAATAAGAGGACTTCTCTAAGGAGCGTTGCAACTCTGGGTCACACAACCTCCTGATCAAGGAGATTTTTGAGACTAGAGGATGAAAAATCATCCAGTGCATCTGCTGCAAAGGAGGGTCATGGAAAAGGGGAAACATCCCTTGATGCTTCTAAAGGAAGTCACCTCATCAAGAGACCCTGCCTAATCAAAGTCACTGGTGGAGCTAAGAAGCCGCTCTTAAGTTCTGTACGAGTGACCCCTGTGGGAACTCAGCTGACTCTTTAACAAGACAGGAACCAGGTCAATTTGACCAGCTTGATCTTAGATACCCAGCAAAACAGTTAAAACCAAAATATAGCCATTCTTGGGCATTTAAAGGAAATAAGAGTTAAATGTAACTCAAGATGTACACTTATATTAGCCCACTAGACTTAATCTATGTTTGCTAGTATGATTATCTATTCCTAAGTAACAGAAGTATAGAGATCTCTACTACACACAGGTTATACCAATAAAGGGATATTTTACAAAATCAGATGACATTAAGTAGCTTAACTATATTTTCTGGGGACATCTATGATTTTAAGAGTTAAATGTTGTGTTTACATTCCAGATAACCTGGACAATGTTAAAGTCCCCAAATAAAGGCCTTGTCCTCTCCAGTCTTTGCTAGGCCTAGTTATGGGAAAAATTTCTCAGTTCTTCCACCTCCTGGTGAGAGATTGACTTCTGTCATTTTCATGATACTCAGTGGCATGTTTCAGATGCTGCAACATTTACTTTGTACTAATCTCATTTCAGTACTCATGTCTTTTTGTTCTTCTATCATAGAAGCAACAACCCCCAGATGACTTTACAACCTGCTCTTCCCCAACCAGGCTTCTTCCTGGGACCCCTCGATTGACCCGATTTTTTAAAAAGAAGGAACTCCAAACTGCTTGCCCCTCGCTGCCCCCATTCAGCTTCGAAACAGCCAGAAAGACCGACTTCCCTTTTCATTTCCTTAACAAGCAGTTATGGGTTCCTAAAGCTAAAGGGGGGAATGAAGCCAGAATTGGGAATAGGTAGTTAGTGTAGAAATAAGGAATCGGGTCAATTGAGGAAATGAAGCCATAAAGTCATCTGCTTCTGCAAGTTGGAGACTGCCCCTGGAAGAATAGAATGTCAAGGATCTCCAGAGGCCATTGATTACCAAATTTACCTGCCTTTATCAAGGACTGTTTATCAAGGACTGCAAACAAGGGGCTGCTAATTGGTGCCCCCTGGGCCCTTGCCTGCCTGAAAAGTCGATGGCATCGCCACCTGGATTCACGCTTTGCATGTCAAGCCTGCACCACCACCAGACCCAACGTGGAAAGTGGAAAAATTGGACAACCCCCTTAAGCTCCACATCCACCGTGTTCCTGTTCCTATTGACGCACCTCCCGCCGTTAAGTAGTCCCAACCCTCATGCCCCCCAATGACTAACATGGCAGGTCCTCTTCCAGAATGGAGATATAATATGGAGCACCACCAGGGAGAAACCCCTTTGGGCTCGGTGGCCGTCTCTAACCCCAGACATGTGCGCCTTAGTAGCTGGGTTAGATAATTGGGATATCCCTACCCTGACTTCTGAGGAGGCCCATAAACATTGGCCAACATCACCCAGGCCTTTTGGGGGAACAGCTCCCGTGACAATCTAAAACAGACCACTTTCTATGTCTGCCCCGGGATGGGAAGTCACGGAATATGGCAAGGACATGTGGAGGTATAGACCATTATTATTGCTCCACATGGGGGTATAAAACTACTGGCAACACTTATTGGCGCCCCACCTCCTCCTGGGATTTAATAACTGTACAGCAAAGTCTTACAGCAGCCAAATGTAACAACCAAGGGTGGTGTAACCTTCTGAACATCTCCTTCACAGAGTCACCTTCATCAGGGAGAGAGTAAGTGCTATACAGGTACTAATGCTCAGGCAATAATACCAGTCCCTCCGCCAAGGAAATAGCTTTGGAGAAGAGTATATAGAGTCAGAAGTTCCATGATTAGACTTGCCAGAAAAGAAAATGGGGAAATGAAAGAATGGACATTTTTTAAGCTGTTTTATCTCAATTCCCTAAGGTCTCCCTCCCAGTGACAGGAACAAAGCCCTTTAAGCTTATCCAGGAATCAGGCCCAAACAGGGAGTGAAAGGGTAAATTGAGCCAGATAGCCAGATAGTGCTCAAACAGTAGGATTACCAGAAACTATTGATCAGAATCTACGCCCTGTTCTAAAACATTGTGAAACATGTTGTATGTTATCAGCAAACCCAGACCCCCTTTGAAATTTCCCGGCAGCTTTGTTCCCCTTTTCCCTTTCATGTGTGACCCCTCCCGATGTGTGGTCTCTGCCTTTATAAACCTGCAAGATTTTCTGCTAGGGACTGGACTCCTGGACTCCTGTGTGAGTCACGAGTTGGGTCCCAGCGTGCTGGAATAAACACCTCTTGCGGTTTGCATCAAGTGACGTCTCCTGCGGTTGATTGGGGTTACCATCGATCCATGGTACATAGTTCGGGTTTCCTTTTAGGGGTCCTTACATTTGGGGGCTCGTCTTGGATAAGACGGTCCCCCTCATCCATGGAGTCGACCTCGGAGGTAAGAAGGGGTACCCCAAAGTTGTCTGTCTTTGTCTTGTATTTTGTTAGTTGGTCTGGTTCTGTGAGCGCGCTTTAGGTTTCAGTGGCAACCGTTCGGTGACTCGTGAGAGTGGCCAAACAGTGGCCGGTAGACGTGCCTGGGGGGCCACAGGTTGCAGCCCTGGGGGACGCCCTAAGGGTGGAGGGGAGCCAGGGACGCCGGGTAGTCTCCGTCGGTAAGGGCGCTGATGGGGTTCAATTGGTGCATCAGAGATTGGCGCCCGTCTGTATCTGGTTCTGTTGTGTGTTTGTGGCGGAGGTGGAGGAAGGGTTGGAACAACTGCGGGGTTCTCGGCCTGGGCTACTCTCAGGTGGACCCCAAAGGTTCCTTCTCTGGACTCCCCCTCCCAACAGCCCTGAAGGGTAACTTAACAAAGTAGCTTCAGTCTCAAAAGTAATGAAAAATAAGGTCTCATAATTTTAACATCCAACCTGTCCGGATGAGATGGCTAAAATGCCTTAGACACAGAGTTTCTGTTAAAACCTGTTAGATCCTTCCAGATCTCAGTCAAGGCTTACATTGAAATATAAATAAAAGAAGCCTAAAGGCTCAGTAGGAGACCGGTCTCAAACCCAGGGAAAGAAAAGGTAAAAAGAGTCTTTAAAACTCCAGCAAAGTAAATTTTATGGTACTTTATTAAAGTAATTAACGGCCGTATCATTTTTCCTGGACTCTTGTTTTTTTTAATTTTATGGTTGTTTTTTTGAGCTCATGATTTTTTGATCAGTTCTATTTTTACTCAACTAGAGTTTTTGAACATCTGTTACATTGCAATGGAGATTCACCTATAAAGTTACAAGGGCTTGATTTTGTGTTATTTGTATGTTGTGCTGTCTAATGTCATGTTTTGTCTGTATCAAAACTGAGCGCTCCTAAAATTAAGATTTAAAAATGGATCCGGATACTTTTAATTCACATGATTTAAAAAGGTTCAAATTGGGTAAACTAATAAAAGCAAAATGTCTTTGAAAATAACTCACAAGTCTCTAGGTGGTCAAGCTAATAAAATATTGATGTTAATAAAGTGTCTAATATCAATTGTTTCCAGGACTTTTCTTCAACAGGAAAGAGACAGCAAATATTGTACAGGACACTTGTATGATATCTTGGTTTTTACAGAATAAGTGAATTAGAGTTAACATGTATGGGATTACTCTAATGTATTTGTAGAGACATCTGATTAATTTACAAAGTTAAAATGCTAATTGTTAAATCACATCGAGTACTTTTAACTCCTTAAATTCCATGGGGTATCATACTTAAACATTATTGGTGTTTTCATAGGTTGATAAATAAAAGGGTTTAAACGTGCTTTGTGTCATCGCTAAACTAAAAACTAGGTTATTAATAGTTATGTCCTTACAGGTAAAACCCCAACCTGGAGGGTGAGCGTTGTATCTGCTAAGCTCCAAGGAGCTCTTAGATTTGGTTTTTTTTTTTTTTTTCTTTTTTTTTTTGATTTTCAAAACTTTAACGTATTAACTGAAAATATTGTTTGCTGATAAACTTGCTCAAATGCTATCGCTGAATGTACAAGTCGCTGATTATGCCAATACAACAAAGATAACCACATGCTTGAGGATTGCAATGTGCCAGACATTCACTGAAAAAAAAAAAAAAAAGAAAACACACAACTAAACAAAACTCACACAACAAACATCTGAGAATCTGGACACTTCATATCAGTGTTTTGAAGTGTTTCATTAATATCTTAAGACAAGTGTATCAAAACCTTGGCATAATTTAATTTCAAGTCACCAATTTTGTTTTTACTAACATCAGAAAGTTATGGCTACACTGCCAATGCCGGGTCTGCTCAATTTGACTTAAGAGTTTAATATGACTTAACATTAAAAGCTCACACTACCCCGAAATATATAATTTCACGCATACGGTGACATTCAACATTCAAGTGCCAGTGTTTTTGTACTGTCTTTTGGTCAAGTTTCTTTAAACTTTCAAAGAATCACTTTTAGGCTTACAAAATAAATATTTGTCAAATGTTCAATAATATTACATAAAACTAGCAACAAAAAGTATCTAGAAATCTGTCATGTGCAAATAGTTTTCTTCCCAGCTATCATTCCCATGGTCCCAAATAAATTTTAGAATCTAGTCCCATCTCCTTCCTAGACAAGCTGCGTTCAACAATCTCCAAGAGACAAAATAAGATTGGAAGTTTTAAGGACACGCACACAAGACATATATATAAAATTCTCTGAATGTGCAATAAAAGAAGTACTTTGTAAAAAGTTATGGGCAAAATGTACAAGGGCCTAAACCTAGACTAATTGAAATAGAACCATAACAAATGACCTCAATACTGTCAAGTGCACCTACTTAATAAAAGTTTTAGAACAAGGCGCAATACACTTGAAAATCTATTGCACTTTAGAAAATTTTTGCCGTCTTCCTATGCCACTGTAAAAAGATTGAGCATTTTGATCGCCGCATTCTGGCCACAAAAATTAGACCAGAATTCAAAGTGGCAGAGGCATTTTAGTGGTGAACAATGCTCATCTTTGTCCAGATTTAGCATAAACAGACTAGAAATACAATGGAAACCTATGCAACTAAAACTGACTAAACTGCACTGTAGAGCAGAATCGACACCTTGTGCAGTTATGTACATATTTCCAACCTGTGTGATCTCAAAGATTTCAGTTTGTTACTCTTCTGGAGCCATTTTTACAAAGTCTATAGTAAACCAGTTTAACATCTCAACGCAGCTTGAACAGAGTAATGTGAATCGGCATTTAAAATAAAGCCTGCTGCATAATTCTTCCTGTTCATACCCTCTTGACCAAAAAGCATCAACACTAGCATGCGTTATTAGACCAAAAATCATCCAGTGCCCTAACAAGGGCTGGTCATTGCTGTGGTCAGCCATTCTACCATTTCAATTTCATTTATGGCAGGCATTTAAAAAGTCTAAGTAGATGAATTCTCCTAAAAACCTATTTCAAGTTATCAGACCTTTAAACTTCCCCTGTAATAGTATGCCCACATTTGGCTAGCTCATAATTAATGACCTGCCTAAACATTGAAAGAGGAATTGCTGTATTTACTTGCATTAACTTTGAAAACAGTGCTTTGAATGTATGCATGTATTCATACATCACCTCATCATGACTGGAATGGCTTGTTTAAAGACTATCAGGTTCTAAATACCTATCCAGGATAGAGTGAGCAAATCAGAACTTTAACTTAATACAGTTTGCCACATTAGAAACTAATTCCATTGATATGCTTCAAGACGTTTGTTGTTTGTTTTCCCCCAATCTGCAAGTATTAAAAAGCCCTAATGCAGGCTACTGCATAAGTTTTTTCCTTATATTTATGGATGAATCAATGATTCCTGTTAAGTTGTATCAAGCCTGTATGCCAAGGTTTGATTTCAGCCCAAGTTCAGTAAATTTATTGTGTCAAAACAATTGATAACTTGAGCATTACTGAGACAACAGGACATCAAAATAAAAAGTTGTCTAAAGTTAAAGGCACAGTACATTAACAAACAAATGATCCTCAGTCACAAAATTATAAATGCAGTTTGGGATGGGGATAGGCGGGAGGAGAGTTAATCCAAACTACAGCAATGAAGTTTTCAAACCACCTTCCGAACAGGGCTGCTGATTTTTCCTTTCATTTCTTCTTCTGACCTTGAGCTCCCTTAAAAAAAAAAAAAAAAAAATTCAGTGGAGAATCACAGCTGGTAATGCACTGCGAGTTCTTGAAGCTACACAAGATATAGTCTGGCTAAGTTACATGTGGTTTCCATATTAGCTTGTTTGGCAGGGTGACCTACTCAAGGCAGGCTCAGTTACCCCACCAGTCAACCCTCTGGGAGTTATAATTTCCTCCATATCCATCACTGTTGTAAAAGCCTCCATAGCCACCTCCACCAAATCCTCTGCTGCTGCCATGGCCACCTCCACCGCTGCGACTGCTGCTCACACAGCTGCTGCTGAAGCTGGAACTGCTGGCACCACCGCTCTGCCGATAGTCTCTGGCACCAAACCCTCCACTAAATCTACTGCTCTTAGAACGTCCACGACTGCTACACTTGTAGTGGTGTTCAAAAGCCATGTTTTCTAACCAAGATGGCACTTCTTGTTTTGCTTCAACAAGAAGATCCAACAAATCCTTAGTAATATTTATGTTTCTCTCATTAAAGAATGCGGTGGCAAGGCCAAGGTTTCCTACATGTCCTGTACGGCCTATGCGATGCACATATTCTTCAATATCACTTGGCAGATCAAAATTGATAACGTGTTTCACATTTGAAATAATCTAATCCTCTTGCTGCTATTGCCATAGCCACCAGAATTGGGCTTTTTCCTGAGCGGAACTGGTGAAGGGCCTCTTCTCTATCTCTTTGAGAACGGTCTCCATGGATACTGGTGCAAGCATATCCTTCATGATATAAGAAATCCTCCAGAGAATCTGCACCTTTTTTAGTCTCCACGAACACTAAGGTCAGTGAATCCTTGCCTGTTGCATTTAGGAAGTCAAGTAGAAATGACCGTTTGTCTGGTTCTTCCACCCAGACTACTTTCTGTGTGATATTCTCAGAAGTAGAGCCCACTCTTCCTACGGCCAAAAAGATATACTCATCTAAGAAATCATGAGCTAGCATCTGTATTTCCTTAGGAAAAGTAGCACTAAACATCATAGTGTGGCGGACACCTTTTGGAGGCATAGTATCTTGTTCAACTATTCTACGGATCTGAGGCTCAAATCCCATATCCAACATCCGATCAGCTTCATCTAACACCAAGTATTTGCAGAAGTCTAATCCGATCTTTCCTCTTTCCATCATATCCACGAGACGTCCTGGAGTAGCTACTAACAAGTGGCACCCACGTTCTGAGTCTCGAATCTGCTGACCGATATCAGCACCACCATAAACCACACAAGGACGAACCCTCAATCGGTATGAGAATTTTCTGACGTCCTCATAAATCTGTACTGCCAGCTCTCTTGTCGGTGCCAATACCAAGGAGATTGGGTATTGCTTGTGGTGCCCATACCTTCCATTCTCCTTCATGGCCCTCAAAGCCTCTCCTGGACCATCTGAATAAATTTGACTCAAGATGGGCAGAAGAAATGCTGCAGTTTTCCCAGATCCTGTTTGGGCACAAGCCATCAAGTCTCTTTTCTCTTTGATAATAGGAATAGCATGCTTCTGCACTGGAGTTGGGCGAGTATAATGAGTAAGCTCAATATTTCCCATGATAATTTCTCCCATCTCAACATCACTGAAACTTTCAATATGTGGAGGGCAGTTGTTGCCTGTTGCCTCAACCGGAATGTCATCATATTTCTCAAAGTTAATCCCAGTGTTGCCTCCAGAAAAGAGTTCCTGTTCCAAACGTTTTCCGGCAGGTTTGTTCCCCTTTTCCCTTTCATGTGCGACCCCTCCCAATCTGTGGTCTCTGCCTTTATAAACCTGCAAGATTTTCTGCTAGGGGCTCAACTCCTGGACTCCTGTGAGTCACGAGTCGGGTCCCAGCGTGCTGGAATAAATACCTCTTGCTGTTTGCATCAAGTGACGCCTCCTGCGGTTGATTGGGGTTGCCGTCGATTCATGGGACACAGTTGGGGTTTCCTTTTTGGGGGCCTTACAACACAAACACCTCTTTCCAAGATCTCCCCCAGGAAGGAGGAAACCAGAGACATTAGGCATATGGCATGTGGGCAGGGGCCAGAAACATGTCAAGAAAGAAAGCAGATTTGACACTTTGCAAATGCTTGAGGTATACTTTTTCTTCTCAGTAATTCTATTGAAATATTTGTTATTATGTACCCCCTTCTGGTTTGACATTCAGTTATTGCTGATGTAGGGTCCTCACACTCGAATATTCATAGACCTTGTGGGGATTAATTTTCTGAGACTGTGTTGAACTCTTCATTCGGAGAGCCAGGAATTCGTGTTGCATATTCCAGGATCAGCTGGTTTAAACTGTAGGTCGTGGGGTAGGTGCTATGATGTTAGGAAAGCCTTCGCTCATGCTTCTTGTGCCATAAAAATATAGGAATCAGTATACAAATATTCGACTGTCACTTGGGAGGAAGAGAATGAGAAAGGACTTTTCAAGGGCATTGATGTACTAGAAATGACATTAGGGTCGGTGTTCATGGTTGCATACAGAACGAACGGAAAATAACTACTTCCTGAATTAGTAGTGTATGATGAGGATGTAGATATGTCGAGGAAATTGTGGGTTGACCATGAAGAGTGATGAGTCTCAGTGTGCCTCCACTCTGAAGTTGTTTTCAAGGAAGACCCTCCTCCCCAACTTTTCTTGCCCCCACCCCCGAATGTCCTTGCTCTACTCTTTTGCAAATTCCGTTTGGAAGCTCGGCACTATTCCACTTTCAGAAGGGTAGATGTTCAAAGCTGGTCTTATGCCCTGTGAAACTGTGCTCATTATGCCACCACCAGGCTGTTATTTCATTCACCGGCTTGTAGGCTGCTCCCTCGCATGGCTGGTAAGCTTACTCCTGGCAATAACGCCCTGGCCCTTGGTACCGAGGGGCATGTGTCTGGTCAAGATGACGAACCATTTGGTGAATGCAGACGGGGAAGGCATTTGTGCCTCTTGAGGTGCCTTGACGTGCCCCTGGGAAACTCCCACGAGGTAAGTTTCTGTGTGGAGCGAAGTCCTAATGCAGCAGTCCAGCAGGTGGGTAATGGCAGTTGGAGTGAGCACAGAAAAATTTTCCTTTCTTCTCAGGTCCATCCTGTCCTCCATGGGACATGCTGTGTGCGTGACTCCCTCCTTTCTTCATGAGCCACCGGAGGAGCCAAAGGCCTTCACGTGGAACACGCACATCCCATGTTGCAGCTGTCTCCTTTCCAGGTTCTGTAGCTTAGCAGGGGAAACCCCACAGATGGAGTGTGATGTGTTCCATTTCCATGATCACTTAAGCCCCGGCGCTGCACTTCGTCCTCTACTGATCTGAGTGCACACCACCCATCTCTCTGTGTGACTGCTAGGCCTCTAGACTAGATTCCTGAGTCTGAGGAGAACCCGGGCCTTTCAGGTCCTGGAGGAATGGGGTCGGAAGGCCAATCTACTGGTGCCGGTGGTAAGCTTGTTGAACCCCGTCTTATCAGGCACCACTCGGTCCCAGCCTGTTCCACAGTATATTTTGGGGGCTAAGAGCGGGCAGTGGAGCCAGGTGAGCCTGCTGTCAGTAGGAATGGTGGGACCAAAGGAGCACAGCACACCCTAGCGGACTTGGGTGGAAATGCGAGCTGTCAGGCTCCAGCAGGAACCCTGGTCCTGCTTGGATATGGAGGGATTTATGGCCCCCGGGGCTGCATAACCGCTTACAACCTGGTTCCTAGTTGACAGGGAACAAGGATAGAATCATTTCTTTAAAAACACAAGACCCTGGCTCCCCCTCGTTTCGTGTCTCTCTTCTTATCCTCCCAGCTGAGCCGGAGTTGTCTTCAATGTGGCCTTGAAGCGACCAGGAGCCCAATGGTCTCTGGTTGCCATGGGATCCGTGACACCACCGTGTTCTCCAGCCGCTCCTCTGTGACCTCAGGTGGAATCTGGAGGGCAGGCGCCATGTCACGTGAGCCAGGCTTCACAGTTCATGTTGCCCAAGGCTTCACAAACCCTCTGGGGAGTGCAAGGAAGTTCCCTCTCCTACCAGAGCCTAGAAGCCCCGCGCGCCCTTCAAGACCTAGCTGCACAGAGCCTGCTCCCTCCCCTTTGATTAGAGGAGTTCTCCCATGAATTTTTCTCATATCACAGGAGAACTGGTAAGCCATTGATGCGGTTTTCTGAGTGGAAGTGAATGCACCTGAGCGAATGTAGGATCAGGGATAAAGTTTCAGCCACGGTCCCTCTACAATGAATCTTGAGAGTATAAACTGAAATCATAACAAGTAGAAATTGAAATTGGATGAGGAATATTTTTTTTTTTGCCACCACTTTTCTCTTCCTGGGACCGCAGACTCCATGAGCCATCAACACTTTCCTTTGCCTTTTATATCTCCCAAGAGCATCCGGCTAAAATGCTGAAGCACCCCCTCACTGAGGGAGAAAGGCATAACACAGGAATAACAATTCCTCTGCCTCTACCTTTCCTGAGACCATGGGCAAGTTCCATCACCAAAACTGGCTTGTCCATGATGCACAGGTCTCTGCATTTCAGAATTCTTCAAAAGAAAATGACAAATGCAAATATAAGAAGAAAATAAGACCGAGGAATAAATCGGTGGATTGTGAAGATATGGGCTCGTGGTGCATGTGTGAATGATCCCCAAAGTCTCCATTGGTACTCAACAATTGAGCATATTCTCCAGCCCACAGAATCCTGCCTCTGCCCCTGCTCTTGGCAATCTTGATTACCTCCTACAAATTTGTGCTCAGAGTTCAGATACATCCCTTTTCCTCCTTAAGTGAAAAGGGTTTAAAAAATAATCTGTCCCTCAGGACACACTGCTGCTCTTGGGTATTGACATGTAAAAGAGTTCCTTGCTGGATCTTGGTGAACAAGAGGATTAAGAATTCCTTAGGCCTTGTTTGGCCCGGTCCTGATTGCTCTTCTGCCTGCTGTGTGACAAATTAGGTCTCTAACTGATCAAGTGTTGTAACTCAGAGCACACATGCCTGAGCTGACGATGTGGACCATCACGTAGAGAGCCTGCCTCCTATGCTCGGGACCAGGGTTCGAGACCAAGGCACTGTTAGATTACCGTAAATTACAAACAAACAACAAACAAGACGCAATCGGAGCCTCCCAACCTTCCTCTTCTCACCTCTTACTTTTCTCTTCTCCTCCCCTCACAAATCCAATCCACTCTGGAAAACAGCACCGGTTTCACGTGCAACCCATTTACACGGACACCATTCTGTTTGCAAGTGTGCCCCAAGAGAACACTGCTGCACATTCACCTGCTTTGCTTCAGAGTACTACTTCCACGACCTCACTCTACTCTCCTTTTGACAGTGTTCAAGGCTAGCTCTCTCAAGAGTAGGCTTATGAAAAGAATTCTTCACCACCTTCCTCCCCTGCCCATTGTTTGCCAGGGCTCCCTGGCAGGAAACTCAAAATCACAGCCACACTGATACCTGGTTCTCTCCAGGCTTATTGGACATACTGTCGTACCCTCTGCCCGTGAAGGGGACTTCCACACCTGGGCACTTTCCACGTGATCCTCAATGTCAACTGGAAAACAAAGAGGTGAACACAAAGGACAGCCGCTCTTGTCCCTGGAATTTCTCGGAGTGTTGGTCTTTGCAGTGGCTTCCTTGTGACTTCTTGATGAATAATAGTAGGATTTGGGGCTGAACAGATGTGAGCCCCTATTGGTAACATTCAGGACTCTCACGGGGGATTTACAACCTACTCTGCCAGGATCATTGGAGCTCCAGTGTCAAGAGAAATGGAGCCCTTGTATGCTCTCTTATTAATTTTGATGGACCTCCTCAAGAGATGCAGAATAGAATTTTGTGAAGCATGACAACAACTCGGGGCCTGAGTTGCTGTCATGTATACCTTGGATCTAGGAGTGGATGCATTGTGCCTGGGAGGGTAAGGAATGACACAAAACACACCTTTCCCAGCTCTCACCCGGGAAGGAGGAAACCAGAGACATTATGCACATGGCATGAGGGCGGGGGATAGAAACATGACAAGAAAGAAAGCAGATTTGACACTTTGCAAATGCTTGAGGTATGCTTTTTCTTCTCAGTAATTCTATTGAAATGTTGGTTATTATGGAAGCACTTCTGGTTTGATATTCAGGTATTGCTGATGAAGGGTCCTACCACTTGAATATTCAAAGACATTGTGGGGATTAACTTCCTGAGTCTGTGGTGAACTCTTCCTTTGGAGAGCCAGGGATTCGTGTTGCATATTCCAGGATCAGCTGGTTTAAATTGTAGGTCGTGGGGTAGGTGCTGCGATGTTAGGAAAGCCTTGGCTCATGCTTCCATGGAGAGAAAAATATAGGAATCAGTATACGAATGTTCGACTGTCCCAGGGAGCATGAGAATGAGAAAGGACTTTTCAAGGGCATTGATGTACTTGAAATGATATTAGGGTCGGGGTTCATGGTTGCATACAGAACAAACGGAAAATAACTACTTCCTGAATTAGTAGTGTATGATGAGGATGTAGATATGTCGAGGAAATTGTGGGTTGACCATGAAGATTCATGAGTCTCAGTGTGCCTCCACTCTGAAGTTGTTTTCAAGGAAGACCCTCCTCCCCAACTTTTCTTGCCCCCACCCCCGAATGTCCTTGCTCTACTCTTTTGCAAATTCCGTTTGGAAGCTCGGCACTATTCCACTTTCAGAAGGGTAGATGTTCAAAGCTGGTCTTATGCCCTGTGAAACTGCTCATTATGCCACCACCAGGCTGTTATTTCATTCACCGGCTTGTAGGCTGTTCCCTCGCATGGCTGGTAAGCTTACTCCTGGCAATAACGCCCTGGCCCTTGGTATCGAGGGGCATGTGTCTGGTCAAGATGATGAACCATTTGGTGAATGCAGACGGGGAAGGCATTTGTGCCTCTTGAGGTGCCTTGACGTGCCCCTGGGAAACTCCCACGAGGTAAGTTTCTGTGTGGAGCGAAGTCCTAATGCAGCAGTCCAGCAGGTGGGTAATGGCAGTTGGAGTGAGCACAGAAAAATTTTCCTTTCTTCTCAGGTCCATCCTGTCCTCCATGGGACATGCTGTGTGCGTGACTCCCTCCTTTCTTCATGAGCCACCGGAGGAGCCAAAGGCCTTCACGTGGAACACGCACATCCCATGTTGCAGCTGTCTCCTTTCCAGGTTCTGTAGCTTAGCAGGGGAAACCCCACAGATGGAGTGTGATGTGTTCCATTTCCATGATCACTTAAGCCCCGGCGCTGCACTTCGTCCTCTACTGATCTGAGTGCACACCACCCATCTCTCTGTGTGACTGCTAGGCCTCTAGACTAGATTCCTGAGTCTGAGGAGAACCCGGGCCTTTCAGGTCCTGGAGGAATGGGGTCGGAAGGCCAATCTACTGGTGCCGGTGGTAAGCTTGTTGAACCCCGTCTTATCAGGCACCACTCGGTCCCAGCCTGTTCCACAGTATATTTTGGGGGCTAAGAGCGGGCAGTGGAGCCAGGTGAGCCTGCTGTCAGTAGGAATGGTGGGACCAAAGGAGCACAGCACACCCTAGCGGACTTGGGTGGAAATGCGAGCTGTCAGGCTCCAGCAGGAACCCTGGTCCTGCTTGGATAGGGAGGGATTTATGGCCCCCGGGGCTGCTAACCGCTGACAACCTGGTTCCTAGTTGACAGGGAACAAAGATAGAATCATTTCTTTAAAAACACAAGACCCTGGCTCCCACTCGTTTCGTGTCTCTCTTCTTATCCTCCCACCTGAGCCGGAGTTTGTCTTCAATGTGGCCTTGAAGCGACCAGGAGCCCAATGGTCTCTGGTTGCCATGGGATCCGTGACACCACCGTGTTCTCCAGCCGCTCCTCTGTGACCTCAGGTGGAATCTGGAGTGCAGGCGCCATGTCACGTGAGCCAGGCTTCACAGATCATGTTGCCCAAGGCTTCACAAACCCTCTGGGGAGTGCAAGGAAGTTCCCTCTCCTACCAGAGCCTAGAAGCCCCGCGCGCCCTTCAAGACCTAGCTGCACAGAGCCTGCTCCCTCCCCTTTGATTAGAGGAGTTCTCCCATGAATTTTCTCATATCACAGGAGAACTGGTAAGCCATTGATGCGTTTTTCTGAGTGGAAGTGAATGCACCTGAGCGAATGTAGGATCAGGGATAAACTTTCAGCCACGATCCCTCTGCAATGAATCTTGAGAGTAAAAACTGAAAACATAACGAGTAGAAATTGAAACTGGATGAGGAATATTTTCTTTTTGCCACCACGTTTCTCTTCTGGGACCCCAGACTCCATGAGCCATCAACACTTGCCTTTGCCTTTTATATCTCCCAAGAGCATCCGGCTAAAATGCTGAAGCACCCCCTCACTGAGGGAGAAAGGCATAGCACAGGAGGAACTACTTCCTCTGCCTCACACATTCCTGAGACCATGGGCAAATTCCATCTCCAAAACTGGCTTTTCCATGATGCACAGGTCTCTGCTTTTGAGAATTCTTCAAATGAAAATGACAAATGCAAATAAAAGTAGAAAATAGGATCGAGGAATAAATCGGTGGATTGTGAAGATATGGGCTCGTGGTGCATGTGTGAATGATCCCCAAAGTCTCCATTGGTACTCAACAATTGAGCATATTCTCCAGCCCACAGAATCCTGCCTCTGCCCCTGCTCTTGGCAATCTTGATTACCTCCTACAAATTTGTGCTCAGAGTTCAGATACATCCCTTTTCCTCCTTAAGTGAAAAGGGTTTAAAAAAATAATCTGTCCCTCAGGACACACTGCTGCTCTTGGGTATTGACATGTAAAAGAGTTCCTTGCTGGATCTTGGTGAACAAGAGGATTAAGAATTCCTTAGGCCTTGTTTGGCCCGGTCCTGATTGCTCTTCTGCCTGCTGTGTGACAAATTAGGTCTCTAACTGATCAAGTGTTGTAACTCAGAGCACACATGCCTGAGCTGACGATGTGGACCATCACGTAGAGAGCCTGCCTCCTATGCTCGGGACCAGGGTTCGAGACCAAGGCACTGTTAGATTACCGTAAATTACAAACAAACAACAAACAAGACGCAATCGGAGCCTCCCAACCTTCCTCTTCTCACCTCTTACTTTTCTCTTCTCCTCCCCTCACAAATCCAATCCACTCTGGAAAACAGCACCGGTTTCACGTGCAACCCATTTACACGGACACCATTCTGTTTGCAAGTGTGCCCCAAGAGAACACTGCTGCACATTCACCTGCTTTGCTTCAGAGTACTACTTCCACGACCTCACTCTACTCTCCTTTTGACAGTGTTCAAGGCTAGCTCTCTCAAGAGTAGGCTTATGAAAAGAATTCTTCACCACCTTCCTCCCCTGCCCATTGTTTGCCAGGGCTCCCTGGCAGGAAACTCAAAATCACAGCCACACTGATACCTGGTTCTCTCCAGGCTTATTGGACATACTGTCATACCCTCTGCCCGTGAAGGGGACTTCCACACCTGGGCACTTTCCACGTGATCCTCAATGTCAACTGGAAAACAAAGAGGTGAACACAAAAGACAGCCGCTCTTGTCCCTGGAATTTCTCGGAGTGTTGGGCTTTGCAGTGGCTTCCTTGTGACTTCTTGAGGAATAATGGTAGGATTTGGGGCTGAACAGATGTGAGCCCCTATTGGTAACATTCAGGACTGTCACGGGGGATTTACAACCTACTCTGCCAGTATCATTGGAGCTCCAGTGTCAAGAGAAATGGAGCCCTTGTATGCTCTCTTATTAATTTTGATGGACCTCCTCAAGAGATGCAGACTAGAATTTTGTGAAGCATGACAACAACTCGGGGCCTGAGTTGCTGTCATGTATACCTTGGATCTAGGAGTGGATGCATTGTGCCTGGGAGGGTAAGGAATGACACAAAACACACCTTTCCCAGCTCTCACCCGGGAAGGAGGAAACCAGAGACATTATGCACATGGCATGAGGGCGGGGGATAGAAACATGACAAGAAAGAAAGCAGATTTGACACTTTGCAAATGCTTGAGGTATGCTTTTTCTTCTCAGTAATTCTATTGAAATGTTGGTTATTATGGAAGCACTTCTGGTTTGATATTCAGGTATTGCTGATGTAGGATTCTCACACTCGAATATTCACCACTTACTTTTCTCTTCTCCTCTCCTCCGAATGCGAATCAACACTGGAAAACAGCACCAGTACACCTTTTGGGGATTAATTTTCTGAGACTGGTGAATGCTTCATTCTGAGAGCCAAGGATTCATGTTGCATATTCCAGGATCAGCTACTTTAAACTGTAGGTCATGGGATAGGTGCTGTGATGTTAGGAAAGCCTTTGCTCATGCTTCTTGTGCCATAAAAATATAGGAATCAGTATACGAATATTCGACTGTCCCTTGGGAGGAAGAGAATGAGAAAGGACATTTCAAGGGTATTGATGTACTTGCAATGACATTAGGGTCGGTGTTCATGGTTGCATACAGAACGAACAGAAAATAACTACTTCCTGAATTAGTAGTAACAAAATTGAAGTCACCCAATTAGAGCCAGTGTTAGCTCTCTGGCTAGGTCCAGACTTGCTCTAACAGTGGATGAAGAACTCTAAGAATATATTATCCATGGGTCAGCCACATCAAAGTCTAACTAGATGTTTAATTGTAGAAGATGAAATAATTTAAATTACCATTCAAGAATGGGTATTTATATTATAGCAAATAATGTGTTTAAAATGTTAATACTGTAGTAAGCACTGTACCAGGTTTTAGCGAGAAAGAGGGGACACATTAAAAATGCACCCACTCTTCATGGGTTACTCTTCATGTATAGCAATACACATACAGAAGGATTTAATGATATGCTAAAAGTTTTAAATGGAGACAA
Source organism: Sciurus vulgaris (assembly GCF_902686455.1). Taxonomy (NCBI): domain Eukaryota; kingdom Metazoa; phylum Chordata; class Mammalia; order Rodentia; family Sciuridae; genus Sciurus; species Sciurus vulgaris. Next base: position 60,838 of record NW_027632759.1, on the reverse strand, counting down.
AATCAGAAATGGTCTAAGGGTGATGGTGGGTGGCCCCTTGAGGTACGTGTACTCCAGGAAGATAAAGAGCTCCTGGCTTGTTTATTTGCAGTCCAACTATTCTCATAACTCATGGTACATTTTATTAACGAAGTACATATTATCCTTATGAAAGAAGGAGTAGAGGCTGGAGATATAGCTCAGTTGGTAGAGTGCATACCTCCCATGCATAAGGCCCTGGGTTAAGTACCCAACACAACAAAAGAGAAAAAAGAACTATGTTTAATGTTAATTCAGTAGAAATCTAGTTGTGAAAAAGTGCTATAGCAGAGTGAAAAAGAAAATATATGAAGAAAGGCAAGTCAAAACAGACGTTCAATGACTTTAGCCCTCTTCCTAAATTAGATTATTATTGGTACTTCATTTGCTTATGATGCTATTTCGCATGTGCTGAAATTTCTGCTTGGAATAGCAGAAAACTAATCCTGTAAAACGGTTCTACAAGTTCATCACTTAGGAGTGCTCTGGGCAAAGGCAAGAGACCCAGAGATGGGATTGCATAAATCTGTGGCCCCCAACTACACTACAGAAGACCGATGAGTAGAGATTTACATAGTTCAGAGTCCTGGGTATGCACTCATACCTTAGACTCAAAATGATGTTTATCTGAATGTTTGGCCACCTTACCAGAAACTTGGTTCTTAAGTTATTTTATGATTTGAAGCTTTGACCTTGCTAGCGTGTCATTTTCAACACTGTGTACATGATCATTTTCCATGGAAACCAGTAACATGAGCATTTAAGGTGTTCTAATTCTAATGTACCTTATAAAACCTGTAAGGTTGGTCTTCAGTCACTCTTAATAGTACAGAAAAATCAGTACAATCAGGCAGCTGGATGCAATCATGCTCTAATTGACTAGTGGTTTTGAGGTGAATACTCAGAGAAAGGCTAGTAGACAGAAAAGCAGAACTATATGACATTGGGTAGTTGGGAGAGACATGATACCTTTTATGTATATTATAATCCACTGGGGAAAAATGTGTTGTTTTCTAGGAGTCTTAAAAGCAGGAGTAAGGCATTTACTATTGAGGATCATTAGTGGCAGTGCTTTCCTAATTGCTTTATCAACATTCCATGCTCTCTTTCTTCCTCAATAGTTTTTCCTTCAGGTGATGGATTGCAGGATGCTTAAGCATACTAAGAGCTCACAGCATCTTCAGTTTTTTAAGTGTGGCCCATTCACTGTTCAAGACTTTATGTCCTTAGCTTCATCCCCCAGTCAGGCCAAGGTCTCAGGGATCTGAAGGTTCATATTCAGGAACCCAAGGTGAGAGGCTCATGGCACATGGGGAGGGGAACAGGCTCAGGAAGCGCTTACCATGGACACGGGGGACAGGACTTCAGGAAGGTATATGGACACTATTTTTTTAAATTGTTTAATTCAAACCTGTAATTGTTCCTAAAATGTTGATCTATAGTCCACTATCTTCTTACACATGTACCAGTGAAAATAAAAGGTTGAGAGAATCACTGCCTTCCCCAAGAAAGGAAATGCATCTTTTCTAACATTCTTTGAAAATATACATTAGACAATCCACATGCCTCAACAAAAGCAGGAATGCAATACATACACGGACCGATTCTGTTCTACTAATGAATGTCCACAAACAACCTCTTATAGTCTTTCTTTTTTTAAAACTTCTGCAATGCTTTGCCCATCATTTGCTCATTTCTGGCTTGACATTTGGTACAGCACCACTTGCCCTTTGGTTTAGGACTGAGTCCCAAGCAGAAGAGGAACCATCCAACAGGGCACTTGTTATTTTCACAACGTATCATTTCTCCATAGGCCACCTGATTCACAGATACTATGTGGGCTCATTTGAGTCGCTGGAGAGGTTTGCAGGGTTTGCTTCCTTCTCTGTTTTGGCCATGGAGCCTGTGAAGTACTTTGTCTTCTTCAAGGTCTTTGCTTTTTTTTCTTCTTTGAGGTCTTTGTGTTCTTTTCCTTGAGTGTTCCTGAGGTGATGTCATCATAGTCATGATTATTAATAAATACATTCATCACTTGATTCACATTTTTGAGTGGATGTTGGGTAAGCTTGTAATTTGGCTTTTCTGCCTGTGCAACTGTCTCATTCTTGCCTTCTTATGGCCAGCTTTGCAGCTGTTGCCAGTGATATCCTTGATCTCTTTAGTTGCCTCAAAGAGTTCCATGTGACTATCCACTTGTCTGGTCTAGCTTTCCACCAGCTCTACCATCTGACTAGGGATCAAATTTTCTCATCATTCAGCTCCTGGCTCTGAATCAGGGCTCTCTGGATGAAGCACAACACTCAGTGTTTTGGGGCACATCTGTCTCTCTTTTCAACATCTCATATTGCTCATTCAGTTCTTTCAGGATTTTTTTTTTTTTTTTTTGGCATTTTCCATTGATCTCCTGCATCAGCAAGACATTTCTCAGTAGGTCTAAAGGCAGAGACTCAATGGAGGTAATCCTCCACATAATTCACCAGGTGGATCTGCTTCCTTTTGACAGGACTCGGCATGGTTCAGCTTGGAGCAACCCCTGCACGTGGCGAGTCCTTCCCCTTCCTGCACCCCAACCCCTAAAAATAGATTTGCAAAACGCAGAGCTCTCGCTCTGGCCCCACCCGACCAGCAGCTGCACTTGCTGAGGCCAAGGAGACCCAGCTCACACTGGCAAGAGTGGTAGAGGAGTGGGCTCCCAGATGGACGCCCTGGCTGGGGGGAGGTGTGGAGGTTTTGGGGGGATGGAGGGGGCTCCTGGATAGACTCCAGCTGACCAGGCACCATGGGGGAGGAGGAGACTCCTACATGAATCCCCTGGCTGGTGGGGGCAGGGGGTGTGGAGGGGGTTCCTGGATGGACCCCTGCTGGCTGGACATGGTGCAGGCATTGGCAGGCAACTTGTAGGAGTGCACTTCCAGAAAGGGTCAAGGGTCAAGTTATGCCCACTGCCATGCTGGGGGGAAGGATGCCCAGACTGGAGGAGAGCGCAGCAATTGTCCCCATCATGGGAAAGCTCTGAACACTTCAGACCTTTCAGTAAGGACTCTCCAAAAAAGCCTCTTGAAAGTCACAGTGTGAGGCATCATTCCTGACCCAGAAAAGCAGGGTGAAAGCGCCAAGCAGCAGGAGGCCTCATTCCTGGGGCATGGTGGGGACGTTTGAGGCGCCTGCATCCCCTGGCCTCCGCAGCGATTCACGTTGGCCTGGTGACCTGATGTGGGCAGGAGGGCACAAGGCAGGGTGCCGGGGTCCAGCCCTAGCAGGAGTCCATGGGTTCTATACTGGTAAACGGGGTGCGGGGAGACAGCGTCAGCGATGGATGGAGAATGAAAGACACAGACTCTAGTTCTGGTGCAATCAATCCCACTTTATTCTGGGGAAGTCTGGGTTTATATACACTTTTCTTCAGGCTATGATGACAGGCTTATGCTTAATAAAATCAAAGACGTTTCCAAAGCATAGGCAGAAATTGTTTTTACCGAAATCAGTAACCGTACAGATTACAAATATTTAATTAAGTCAATGAGCTAATACAATGTTAATTTCCTTAATATCTAAATTCTATGTGACCTAAGACTATTATTATTCTCGTGGTTAAAGCGATAGACAAATAATCACACATGACCATTTCTATTAGGTCCATCTGATTAATATCTAAATTGCTAAGTTACAAGAGGGCAACAGTCCCAATAGTTCCCATGGCTAAGTTTTTATACCAAATAGATTACATTGTCTTATGTAGCTCTTTTTCTCAGAACAGGACATTGTGTAGCAATGTTAATAATAAGAGTGACCTATTCTTTGTAAGAAGGAAGGAATGTTGTGAAACATTATTCTTTTACCTTACCATCACACATAAACAAAACCATCATCTGGATTTAACCACCCTGTAAGAGACAGGGGGAGATCTATAGCTACCTTCTCTAAGGGCTTGCCTTTAGGGGGGTAGCAGGGCTTGCCATTAATAAAATAAGCTAGTCCGTATCTAATAGCTACTGTGGGACGTGTTTTTGCATACTCAGGGTTGGAAAGACAGACGGTTCCGTGGCCAAATTTATGTACTGCATTACATGTTTGTTCATAACAAGCACCCCAGGAAGAAGACACATCACACAGTGGCAAAAGATTTTTTACCACTTGTGGATGAGAAGGAGTTATAGTCCCTAATGTTTTATTAATATTCTTGGGAAATTCTGTAGTATTCCCTTCGCCCTCAGTGATTACTACCAAGGAATAGTATAAGTAATATAATATTAGAAACATAATGCAGAAAAAGGACCAGAGCCCAGAGGCAAGTATCTGACATCTCCCCGGATGATGAGTCCTTGCAAACATCATTCCCCTAGTGGATCCTTGTCAAGCACTGGTTGGGTTGTCAGGTGCCCCCCGCAGCAGGGCTTTGCTCTTTTGGGATCTCCTCTGATGGATGCCTCCAGGCCCCAGAAAAGGACTTGCGTGCATTAGGCCTCCAGACACGGGGAGTCAACAGTGGGCGTGGCCACGTGGAGGCGTGCCCAGGCCCCGTGGCTTTCTGTGAATGCCCAGCTCAGGCGGGGCGGGGTGGGATATGCGGCTTGGAGCAGGTCCAGGCCCGCCAAATCCGTGGGCACTGGTGCTTTTGGGGTATTGGCTTTGTGTCCACTGGAGCATTGGGGTCTGTCTGCTTCAGAACTGGTGGAGACCCAGTGCCTGGACCTCATGCTGGACTGACCACCGCCTTCGAGTGAGGCTGCTGTCCTGCACTCAGGGAAGGCTACTGCCCTGGTGGTTCTTGGGTGGGTGTGTCAGGGCGGCGGGAGCTCGACAACCCACCCCCAGGGGTCTGGGCCTGGAGTTTGGGAATCTGGGCAGGGAGGTTTCAGGGGCTGGGCACAGATGGATGGGAGGTCAGGGACTCCAGTTTCTTGGCTGGTGTTGTGCCCAGGTCTGGGCTGGACACATTGAGGCCAGGGACTGGGTAAAGGCCAGGCTCCGAGTGCTTGGCTGGTCCTGTGGCTGGTGCCTGGCTGGGGTGGGGACCGTGATACCACTGTTTACCCGTGACAGTTCTGCTTCCTCAAATGTTTAAGCTTGAACATTAGAGAAGCACACGAACATAAGCATATTAATCAGGTTTTATTTAAAGGTAATAATACAGACTGCTGGGAGGGAGAAGGGGGCCAGGGCTGATGTTCTAGAATCCCAAGAAGTGAGTACACTCTACATCTTTTATAGTTTAAGGACTCTTTTTGTTCTCCAGTTCTCTCCCTCCTTATCTCTCCTTCCTGCCTACTTGACTAGGCCCAGTTTTGCAGGTGAGATGTAAAAAGTGAGAAATGGAGGGGGCAGGGGAAGGGCCCAGGAGGCATTAATAAGAAGCTCCTTGCCTGCAGTCCTTGATAAGGGCAGGTAAATTTGGTGATCTTGTGCTTTGTAGATCCTTGACATTCCTTTCTCCCAGGGGCAGTCTCAAACTTCCAAAGGCAGAAGGCTCTCATGGCCTCCATTTCTTCCATTTGACCCAACCCCCTATTTCTACATTAACTGCCTGTCCCCAAGTCTGTCTTCAACTGAAGACCCCCAACACTGGTGTAGCAGACCACTGTGGCCCAGCCTTTTGAGATCCTCCAGTGACTTTCTCATTTGGGTTTGGTTTGGTTTTTAATGTGTTTTTAGCTGTTGATGCACCTTTGTTTTTTTAACTAGTTTATTTCTTTGTGGTGCTGAGAATCCAACCCAGGTCCTCACACAGGCTAGGCAAGCTCTATACCCCTGAGCCACCTCTCAGCCCTGTGTTTTTTGGTTTTGAAGGAAAAGAATCCAAACCCCCTAGGGCTCTGGATGCCTGGGGCTGTGGAGGGACTCAGGACATGAGAGCAGGTGCTGATATTTTCTTCCTTCTTCCGCTTGTGTGAGTGAGTGTACTTCTGTTGGTGGTCAGTACTGTGTCTGTCCTATTGCTTGGGACACTTTAAACACTGTCCTAGGGAGGACCCAGGAGTAGAACTCAGAATTTTCCTTTTGGTTATTACTTGTTTCCATATTTCCTGTTTTTATTTTTGAGAAATCATAACTGTTTTGAACAAATGAGAATAATTTGGGGAAGGGAGGAATACATTTTTAAGAATAGATTTTTTTTTCTTCCCAATTTCAAAGTACCATTTGCTCTTTAAGAAAGAATGAAGCTGCCAGAAAAGGAATCTCCTGCCCCCCAGCCCGTGACATTTCCTTTATTACTGCGTAATCAGACATGAAGTGTATATAGTCATTCAGGGTTTCTTTTTCATTCATAGCATATTTTTTTCATATATAGTATATTTTATTGGCCAATAATACATCACAAATATCCCTCAATTTTATTAACATGCCTCATTCTTTTTAAAAGCTGCACAACTGTGTAGTTATTTTTTTATTGCTGAGCTTGGTTTACAAATTTTCAATTATCAGTTGCTTTTAAGAGGCTAGTATTTTGAAACATAACATGGTGAACTTTCAGAATGTCCAAGGCCAGATGTGATACTTTTATATGAAACAGGCTGAGTAATCTGTTTACACAAAACTTAAAGTTTAGTTTACATGTGGCTGAATTACTTCATAAAGAAGGTTACTAAAAGAGTTTACAATTTTTCTAGTACATTTTTTCTAAATAAATTTACCTTATGGTTGATGAAAACTAATTCCTTGAATATAAAGTGGCTGATTTGTGAAAGAAAGGTGAGACAGAAAACCAGTGGCCCAGAAATTTATATTAGGGAGTTGTGGGGGAGAAGCACCTGGTTTAAATATTCTGAAAAGTAACCATAGGGAGTTAAGAGGAAGTGCAAGGATGTTACTGTACTGCTTACTATTAAGACAGGAACCAATTCCATGTTTCATTCTGTATTTTGTATGCAGAGAGCTGAAGGCTTTGTTGGTTTAATCGCTATATTGTGCTTTTTAAAGATGTACTCTTGTGTTCATCTTGGTGCTAATTTCCTGAAATTTCAAGGGAAACAGAACTGAGAAAATCATAAACAGTCTGCATCTAAGCATGTAGTCTGAAATCTTAGGCTGAATTGTGTAACATTTTATGTGGGAACTGTGCTTGAAAGGATTCAAAAATATCCATAGCATTTTAGTTATTGTTCTTGATAATAGTAGCTTTCTCATAACACCAAAAGCAGTAGCATTTTCCAAATATGGAGGTTAATAAATAGGCTTTGAGAGATTTAATTTTTCAAGGTTCCATTGCTTTTTTAATAACGATGTCTACATATACCCACATGTACTTAATCCAAGAACTTGAATTGCTTTTCCTCACTCTTCCTTCTTAGCAGATATGACAATTTATACAAATTGCCTTCCAAAACTGTTCATCTTAGTTTTGTTTCTTTAAACTGGCAAAATAGTGATGCAAATAATGATGTGCACTGAAAATTATCTGAAGGATAAATAGTCAGAAACTAAAACAGCATCTTTTTATATGAAGTTTGTGGTAATGGATTATTAAAATATTAAAATAAGCTTGTTTTTATGCTATTAACCAAAAAGGTAAGGGATGTGATGCTTTAGTCACTGTTCTATGTTATGGTAAATTTAAAATTGTAGCTCTCATAGCTTGTTATTTTTTATAAACTTGGATGATTCAATTAAGCATTATTTTAATGGATCCAGTTGAACTTATAATCTTAAGGGGCACAATTTAAGAACAGACCGATCACCACTGAGAAGTCCAAATTTGAGAGTCTTTATTAAGCCAGCTGACTGACTGTCTCACACAATGCCCCAAAAATGACTATTGGGAGAACAGCCCCGACCACAGGGTTGTAGGGAGTTTTATACCAAAAATCACATCGATCATGAGTGTCTGTTGCTATGATTTACAATTGCAAACTAACATCATGAGATCATCAACAGAGGGGGAAGTGGGTCAAAATGACCCTTACCTGGGTACAAACTAAAGAATAGTTACCAACATCCGCACAATCACTGTTCACATGGTACATTGTTTAGGAGCAATAGGAATCAAAAGAGAGCAGTTTTTCTTTACATAGGAATTATCATTCTGTATTGTTAAACATGTCACATTAAGTAACTGATGATGGGGACAGAGGTGGGGTGTTTCCATGGGAGAAGCTTATTTCCTACATAACATGGAGTCTCAGAGCAAAATGGAGTCTGTTTAGTCATTTCCCTTATAGTCTGGCCTATAACATTCTCATGGAGCCAGTTCTGTCAGCCCATCACAATAATATGCTAATATGTTCAAAAGAACACAAAGAGGACCCTAAAAAGTAAATAAAGATAGAAATTGATTATTTAATTTGTTTTAAGGTTTTAGCAGATGTGACAATTGTGTAGTGCAAAAAAGTAAGGAAAAAACTAAAGTTAATATAATATGACCAATATGTATTTGAGAAGAAACCTAGCCAGTAAGAGATTTAAACTTTTATTGGCAGTTCACAATGACCATTAATCATATCTAAGTAGCATATCTGCTACTGATTATCCCTTAGCTTATGTTGGTTTTTAGTGGGTTTTATAGTGGTTTCAGGCAGAGCAAAATCTCTCTACAGTGTTTTAAGTCTGCTGACCTTTAGCTCTGGAGGGGGATAAGCCTGGGGAAATAATATTCTTTTGTGTATTTTCAAAAATTAAGAGCTATTTTATTGCTGGTGGAAAGAAATTGAAAGTTTATTTTCCAGTGTGATGTCAATATTCTTTTGGGGACATGTATTCATGAGTAGTCAGAATCAAATCAACTATTTTTAGTCCTATGAATAATTTAAAAAAGAAACATCAGGGTTGATCTCTGGAGTTTAAAATCTACTAGGAATTTTTTCTTTGTTAGAAAAGTGAACACAAAATTTATTAAATTCTTAAGGCACAGTATTAGACTCTTATTTAAAAACTAATTTGTATTAAGTAGCTATTGTGCAATGGCATAAAAAATTTGTTCCTTGATAGTTCTGTTTTTGTTAATACTAAAAAAAAAAAAAAAAAAAAAAAAAAAAAACCAGAAAGGGTGGTAGAAGGGGGAGGATCTGAGAGTTGGCTGTCCGAGAATGGGAAACTGGTTTCTACCAAGAGGAAAATCAGTAGAATCAGATGGGCCAATGGATGTCAAGGAACAGAACCTTCTTGAGTTACAGTTGCTTGAGATTCTAGATACTGAAGAAATAAGTAATTAAAATCATTATCATGAATTAACTCTGTTCTGATGAAGAAATAGTTGGAATAAGTAACACTTCTGTAACTTGTAAGGTCTTATAAGCATTCTGCAATAATCATATTATAGTAGGTTAATTCATTTTGTAATCCAAAGTGATAATCAGCATTGAAGAGCTGTGTAATTTGCAGTGCTGAGAAGTCCCATCTTATCTATGCTTTCTAGAGGCCAGCACCTCCTGGGGACTTTGTTCATGTTATTTTACCCTTTCAAATTTTACCTGTTACCTCCATGCATTCAGAAGTTCAGCACTTTGGAATGATAATGACCTGGAAGATAGTGGGTGAGACTATGACCTATGTTATGATTTCAATGTAGTTTACTCCTTAGTTGTTCATGTGTTGGAAGCTTGATCTCTTTGGGGAGATCTGTGAGGTGATAGTACTTTAAGGGGGTGTGGTGTAATGGAGGTTCTTAAGTCATATAGGGACTTGCCTTAGAAAGATACTTGAGTTAGTTTTCATGTGACCCATTGCTAAGGTCTAAAAAGGGTTAATTCTTGAAATGCTTTGTTATTTTTAGTGATTTTTAAAACCTTAGCCTGAATGCTCCCATCTCTTTGACTTGCTGTTTTGGGATGTAATTTATTTTCCTAATCAGGGTACCACCATTGCCATCTGCCATGATGTGATGAAGCCAAGAAAGCCTTCACTGTAAGTGAACTGACACCAGTGCTGTGCAGTTGAATATCCAAAACTGTGGGCTAAATACAGCTCTTTTCTTTACAGTTAGTCTATCTAAGGCATTTTGTTATGGCAATGAAAACCAGAGTAATTTAGCTTGTAATAGTGCATTTAACATGGAATACCTGTTTGGGGATGAGATAAAATACCCGAGTGTCTTCTAGAAGAAAACATCATGGACTCCAATGCAACATATTTTATTTTATATGGTCGTTAGCTTTTTAAATATAAAATTATATTGTTTAAGATGAGATTTAAACTACTAAAATAATTGAAGTTAAACAAATTCCTCCTGCATGACTTTCCATTCATGTCTATTCTTTATGGGTTGCCACAGTAATGGTTTCTCAGTTTGGTGCAAGTCCTCTCAACTGTTGATGTGTAAACAAAGACAGTATGTTTGCTGGGTCTTCAGGACTTCAGAAGTCTCTTGAAAATAACTGGTGGGAATCATGACAGTCAGAATCATATTAAATAAGGAAGTGAAATAAAATGGTGATGGGACAAAAGGTAAATGAACAGTTTATGTTCTTTGATTCCTTCTGATCATGGATGCTATAAATAGAGTATTGTTTAGTCAACTGTAATAGCTACTTAGCTTCTGTTAGATAGTTGATCAGCTTATGTCTGACAGTCATCTTTCCAAGCTGTGTATTTTTCAATCTAGTAATAGGGGATTTGAATGTTTTTCTCATAGACCTCAAATATTAGTTTTTAGGTATTTATGTACTATGCTACTTCTTTTGAGAGTGATATTTATGTGCTTTCTAGATTGGATCCAGTGTGACATATATTTTTTAAACAGGTCTTTTGCTTATCCATTCATGAACCACTGTGATTCTCTTTTGATCCCTTAATTCATAGTAGATGTTGTAAACCCAGCAAATATAAGGTCATTTGATTTTTGATTTTTCTCCCTACAATAGCAGTAGGAATTCACTGTGGAAAGACTTTAAAGTATGAGGAAGAGCAGATTAGCAGCAATGTTACCACCCAATGGTGGCATATCCTTTAATTCTGTTTTAATAAAATCATCAACATAAAAAAAAAACCTGTCTTTTAGTCCTGCTGCCATATAAGAAGTAGATTTAGTGATAGAACTATGGAAAATATGACTGACTGAATTTTGAACTCGCACTTTAGTAACCCAGGTTGTGATAAAACCTTGACTTAACATGTCAGGGAATTTCTGTACATAAATGATTGACCACTTGGTGCTTAAACTGTAGGTTAAGGAAAGCTCAGGTGGATCAGTCAGCATATCTCTATAACTACCATTGGGTAAATAGTATAGAACTATTGTTGTGATAAATGTCATTATATCTTGGTAGTCCATCATAAAATACTAAGCTTTGGGGGTATAACTGTTGTAAAGTCTTGCTTAGAATGAGCAAGACCCTGAGTTCAATTCCAGTACTGGAGAAAACAAAAGCAAGGTCTTCAGTTAGTAGAAGAAAATATTTAGAAATGACATAGCTCAAAAGACTAGTACAAAACAGTCTTTTGTTTACAGTGTTTAGAATGAATGTGTTGGGAGAAATTCTAGCTCTTGTCCCACAGCAGTTAATGTTTCAATTGTGTAAACTTGGAGACAGGAGCATTCCACTCTGACCACCTAGGAATGTAAACAACCGCCCCCAAATATACCTAGTGCTACCAAGGGAACCTGCATAGGGGCCTGGTGGTCTGATCCCTCGTGGCACATTGTGATTGGGTTAAAAGTCCATAAAATGTCTGTTATTTTTCTGCAATAAATGAGTTTGCAGATTGCTCAACACAAGCCTGCTTTTACGCAAATCCCGGGGCCTGGATTATGCCTCTGTCAGCTCTTACCTGAGCCTGAGCTAGCCTGGCACACACCCTACATGAATACTTATTTTATCTTGTGATACCTAAAAGTTTTTTACTCTGAACTCACATGATTTCATTCTTTGTTTTTGATAACTACAGAGGATTTTAAAATCCTGTTTCATCTTCATACTCAAATACAAGAGTAAATTTTGAAACTCATAATGGAAGTCACTGCAATTCTAGTTTCAAGAAAAAGACTACAGGGTACATAGTGAGTTAAAATTCATTATAAATCCCATCCTGAGAAATTTTCTTTAAATACTTTTAAAATGTTTTAATAGAATTAACTTTTCCCTTCAAATAGAGTGACTTGAACTGTTTCTTCTTTCATGAACCAAAGATAACTAGAAATGGATATAGAAAATTCTACTGTAATTCATGGCTGCATTTTACTCTACTGTACTATACTATTATCTATTTCTGTTTTATGCTTTTAATGCCCTGGATTAGGCTTTCAAGGAAAAGAAGGGACAAAATCAGGATCGAATTATAATAGTTGAACTACCTCATTGTTTATGATGAACAGTAAGCTTGCTTCTTTATAGTGAATCATAAGCTTGCTTTTTTTTGACATGGACTTATCATCATCACTGATTTTATTGTATATTTATAGCACTAAATAAAATGAATGCCAGTCATACTGCTATCATAGGTCATATATTTATATACATATACATCTGGACATCTGGTACACAGCTCAGAAGGCACCATTGATTTAGAATACTATGTAAATGACATAGCTTCTATTGCTTCAGGAGAACTCCTGATATTTCTTAATGAATTGTTTTAGTCAGCTTTTTCTGATTTTGTTATCTTGCTTGTGGACAAGAGCAAATTTAAAGGAGAAAATCTTTATTTGTGTTCCCAACTTCAGAGTTCTCCGTCCATCAATGGCTGACTCTCTTACTCTGGACCCAACGTGAGGGCAGAACATCATGGCAGAAGGACATGAAGGAGGAAAGCCACCAGGTCCCTACACCAGGGAGCAGAGAGAGACCATTTCCCTCACCACAGACAAGATATAGACCCCAGAGGCATGGCCAGGGACCCACTTCTAGCCATACATATCCTACCTTACTACAGTACCATCCAGTTAACCCCTATTAGGTGGTTGACACACTGATCAAGTTTAGGTTCTCATTGCCCAGTCATTTCACCCCTAAACTTCCTTGTGTGATTCATACATGAGTTTTTAGGAGGTACACTTAATATCTAAACCATAATAGTGATGCTTCCTGAATTTTCCAGGCAGTATGTTTAGACCTTTATATCTTTTGTATTACAATATTTTTATGTTGTTAAAGAGGCAGGCAAGTATTATTTCCATTTTATACATGATAGAATACATGATCCCAGACACAAAATGACTGCATTTTTATGAATCTGTTGTGCTTTCTTAAAATAATGATGATATTGTACTCAGTGATATACAGTGCTTAAGAATGTAGAGTTTGGTGTGAGATACACCTAAACCTCAACATGATTTGGTGCCTTGTAGCTATAAAGGCTTGAGAAAATTAATTTAATACCTTTTTTGTAAATTTCCATCATTGAAAATAATACTGTGTACATGAAACTTTTTGAAACTTTAAGTGTGTTAATGTACTGGAAACAACCCAAAGCTTTATATACTTTTTAAATAGTTGCTTTAATAATCAGTAATAAAGGCAATGCTGTTTTGGGTGCTGTTTTCTTTTTTCTTTTTTTTTTTTTTCACATATTATGAGAACCCTTACTTGGCAGCAGAAAGTGAGGGACCTCACACAGCAGCCATATGTATTTAAGCAGAGGCCAGTGTGGACCAACCATACCTCATTTATCAGTATTGGAAAGAGTGAGTGGGAGGAGTTAAAAAATAGGAGGAGGAACCTCAAATAACAAGGAAAATAGTTGTTCCATAGTCCAGAACAGGGTGATCCAGATAAGGTTTCATACAGTATAGATAAAATAAAGGAGGAGATTTGAATTATCTGACCACACTAAGAAGAAATGGAAATGACTAAAGTTTGGAGTTTTAACACTTGGAGTATTAATACTGTGTCTATGATCTCTGAGGTGTTCTTTTCATTTTTGGTGGTGCTGGGGATTGAACCCATGGTACCACTCACAGTAGGCAAGTGCTCTACCACTCAGCCCCAGCCCATGAGGTGTTCCTGATATAGCATCATCGCTACTGGTCTTCACTGTAAGTTTGAGCCACCAAGAAGTGTTTGAATTAGAAACAATGTACTATAGAAAGACTTTGATTAATTGGTTTCAATCTTTGGAATTTGAACACCAGTTACCTATACATTAATTCGTTTCACTCTTTTTTTTTTTTTTTGAGAGGTTCATGCTGGGGATAGATGTCAGGGGCAGTTGACCACTGAGCCACATCCCCAGCCCTATTTTGTATTTTGTTTAAATGCAGGATCTCACTGAGTTGCTTATTAGCACCTTGTTTCTGCTGAGGGTGCCTTTGAACTATGATCCTCCTGCATCAGCCTCCAGAGTCAGTGGGAATACAGGCGTGTGCCACCATGCCCAGATGTCCTTTTACTCTTAATTGTACATTATTGTAAAAATACTAAATTTGAATGTTTATTACTTAATTTGATTTATAAAATTGAGGTTAGTCAATAGAAAGGTTTTTGGTCAGTGGTGTGGTAAATGTTATGAATTCAGATCTCAAATATATTTGATTTGGGACCTTTTTCTCATTGTTATTTTAAAGTTTATTTGTAAAGGTCAGTGTCTGCTTGTTTTCTAACCCTTTGTTGCCTTATGTTATTAGGGAACATTATCAAAATCAAGTCTTGCGCCTAAATATTTGTGTGTGTGTGTGTGTGTGTGTGTGTGTGTGTGTGTGTGTGTGTGTGTCTGTGTCTGTGTCTGTGTTTGGTCAGTCTAGTATATCTTCTCATTTATTTTAAGTTATACAAAAACAATGCATTTACCTCCAGGGAGATTTCTTATTTTTAAAAACATGTTTCCTTTTGAAGCATACTGGAATCTCAATACATTAACAGTTTGAGAATTTTGAATCTCTTGCATATATCCTAGTGACTGCCTACAGCTAAGAGAATATGTGGACAACTGTTTTGTAGGATCTTTACTCATGCAGAATTGAATTTTGGTAAACACACTAAATAAACCCTTTTGGTAGGTTTTCATTAACCAAAAAGTAAGTTTAGTAATTAGAATGAGCCCTGAGCAGTTTCAAGCTTGAAGTTTATGATTAGGCACAAATTCTCACAGAGGTCTAAGATATCAGAAATGCAGTGTTCTAAATGGAAACAGTATGTTTGCATGGCTCACAATTATCATATCAAAATGTGATGGTTTGTTGTGTTTCAGGTTGGTGCTTAAGTAAAATTGAGAGTCAGGGATATCATGTTCTTGTACAGTTTATCTCTGGTGCAGTTGTTATTTTAGTTAGAGGACTTTGGTTCATTTTAGAGAATGACAATGCATTATCTATAAGCAAAAATGAATTCCAGGTTTCATCAAGCAATAATAAAAGCATGTTTATTGCTACCCATGCTTCAGAATCTTTAATTCTTTACCTGTATCCTGAATGAGAAATGGGAGGTGTAGGAATAAATTTAGCCAGCTAGTGTACTTATTTATGATGAATTGTGTTTGTTACCCATGCAGAGCAGTGTTCCTCTGAAGAGTAGAGAACCAGTACAGATTTGGTAGTCTGGTAGGTAAACAATGCCCCTTTCTTCCGCCAATAGGTCCATATCCTAATCCCAAAAGTGAATGTGTGACCTTTTGGCAAAGAGGAATTAAGGATGAAGATAAAGTATGGTTGCTAACCAGCTTACTGTAAGGTAGTAAGAGTATTTTGGATTATCGTGATGAGTCCAGTGTATCCTCACACGGGTTCTTAAAAGTGGAAGGGGAAACAAAGTTGACATAACCAAAGAGAGAACAGAATGAGAAGGACCCATTTCTACCTTTCTGTTGTTGGAGTTGGAGCCAGAGGAAGGATTGTTGGAGCCAGAGCCAGAGGATTGTGAGCCAGAGGAAGGAGAGCCAGACATTGCAGTGCAAGAGAACAGTCTTCCCTGGAGCCTCCAGAAAGGAAGAGTCCTACTGTGAGACCCTTACTTTTAGCAGCCCAACAAGACCTGTATCAGACATCTGACCTCCATAAGCATAAGATAATACACTGTGGTTTTAAGCCAGTAATCCATTTGTTAAGTCAGCAATTAAAGGAACACATGTAAGGATGTTGAGACCATTTAGTTGTTTAGGTATTCAGTATCCTATTAAGGTGTGAGAAGTAGGATCATCTTGAAGTTCATTACAGTAATCTAGAAAAAAATGTTAAGGATAGTGACAGAAAGGGATTTTAACAAGGGCTAGTGAAAGTAACAAAAGGTAGTTTGAAATCTGAGGGAGGCCATGTTGAGTGTTTTGGTTTCAGGTATATTAAATTTGTGTGTTTTGGTATTAGGAATTTGAAACTAATGGAATTGTACCACTGAACTACATCCCCAGCAATTTATTTTTTTTTTTATTTTGAGACAGGTTCTGGCTCCATTGGCCAGGCTAGCCTTAAACATGTGATTCTCCTGCCTTAGCCTCAGTTGCTGGGATAACAGACATGTACCACCAAGCCCAACATCAGATACCCAATTTAAAGTGATGATGGGGACCTGCTTCACTATGAAGTTAATTTAGAAACTTACTAAAACTTCACTGAACACACCAGACAATTTGTGCTAAAAGGATAATGTTTCAACCAGTAAAGCAGGAGATACACACACACAAACACACACACACATATACACAGACACACATGCCTTAAAATCTCAGAGGTAGTATGTTGAGGGAAGAAAGGACAAAATTAACAGCCAGGTAAATAACTCTGTGGCAAACCAATACTGGGGTTCTTATTAATTTTTTTTCCAGTTTGATCAAAAAAGAGCCTACTACATGAAGAAGTTGTGTGTATTCATTTTTCTCAGTAGGACTGTGTCTTTGTTCATTCTAAGACTATTAAAATGCATTTTCATTCTTGGCTCAGGTGAGAGAAAAATAAAATATCATTGGGCAGCAGCCATTATTAACACTTTTGCTGTCTTTAAAATGTCTTTTGTTCCCCTACAACATTACCTTCCTGCTCAACACCAAAAGAAAGCACATTCTCCTGAGTGACACAGGTTGTCTATCTGGCAGTTACCACTGTTCCATGGTGTTCATCGTATTATATTTTATCAAAACAAAAGTTTGTGTTTTTTTTAGTGTCATTTACTGTTACTTTATTTTAAAATTGTTTTTTTTTTCTGCTAAATAGGTGTTATAACAAATTAAATGAGTCCATTAATGTCTGCTTATATATTTGGTTTTCATCCTGTGCTCCTACAACCCTGGGATTAATTTTTCCCCCAGAATTCTATTTAATTGTCTTATTTTCTTCAACTTGAAATGTTACTGACAAGAAAAAAATAACCCTTACTAATTTTAACCCTTGAAATTTTTTTTTTTTTTTAAGAAATTTCCCTGCCCTTTTGGGTTTCTGTATTTAGCCTGCCTATCATGCCTATTTGATTGTTTAAGAAATTTGTCAATAGATTTTTTTTTATCCTTTTCTATGTCTGTTAACAATGGTAGATGTTTATAGAGGAGAAACAGGAACACCAGAAAGATCATGTGCTTCAATTAACAAACTATTCAAGCTGCTTACAGTAATTGAAATACCCGAAGCATTCTCCCTTCAAAAACATTGACTGTGGGTTGAATTTCCATGTCAAGAACATAAGGATGGCAATTTTGGTAGCTGTTGCCCTCAGTAATCTTAGTCACTGTTGGCATGTGACTTCTTTGAGATCAGAATGGATAATTTTTAACAGAGGATACCTGTAGATAATTGTTTAAAAATTTTCCAAGAAACGAAGATAAACTCCCCTTTTCTCTCCAAAAGGAAGGAAGTATTTGTGTAATGTAACAGTTAAAGTCAAATTCAGGGAAGCAAGGATGCTTTGCCTAAGCAAGGATCATATTATATTTTCAGATCATTTTATTGCCAATCACTGTCATTCTGTTGGTGTTCAGGATTCTGCTACTCTGGGTCCAGTGAGGAAAGGGAAGTCACACAGTAATGAGAACAGAGAATGTTTAAGGTAAAGAATTAGTATCACAGGCTGTTGCCTAGTAAGAAGTAAAGAGAGATGTAAAAAATAATCACGATTGATGCCAGAGCACCCTGTGCTTGTAGGGCTGTGATTAAGTAACCAAGCAAACACACCACACAGGGTTTAAAATGCAGGCCTCATTGGAGAGGGCTTGCCTATGACTCACTGGACAGCAAAGAAAGGGTATTGATGGAATTTGCTAGAAAGTCAACCTCTCTGGTACCAGAGACACAAATTTATAGGATGTATTTCAGCAGGAGCTGTGCTCTACAGACTTGTAGCCTCAGGAGGGAGGGTGCAGAGGAAGCTTTGGGCTGTGGTGCAGAGCAGGAGTCTGGTGCTGGAGACACCTGCCAAGCAGTGCCCTAGATGGAAGCAGAACTCTTCTCTCCTGCAGTGTCTCTGTTGTCATCTGCTGAACATTATCCATCAGTTGAAATTGGTACAGAAAATAGAATAATTTTTCTTTGTGCCTATTCCCTGGTTTAATCATGAGAGAAAATTGCTATTCTAGGCTTTTTCTGAAGTACACATTCATAGCTTTTGCACCCTCTGCCATCCAGAAACTTCTTCTTGGAAGTGAAGTGTTGGTAGACTCCTTTGGTCTTAGAGTCAACTCCTGCCTTTGTTGTTCCAATTTAGCTGATCATGCTCATTTCCCTGCTCTGTACCCTTTCATATTTTTAAATGTACAAAGAAAGTCATAGTCCTGGACCAAATTTTGGGATAACGGAAGTATTACACACTTCCCTTGTCTTATTTTACCATAAGGATTTTGTTCTTGTTTTATAAATAATAGTCTAAAATAATCACTTTTCATAGCTTTTATTTTATGATTTGTTTAAAATCAGCCAGGATACTGCAGCCATGAACTCTGTCAGTATGTCTTTCAGTAAGTTGTTCTGTCCAATAAAAACATAAACTAGATAATCTTAGGGTTTTATTCTTTGTAATCATTTTTTCATGACTTCCCTTACACAAATATTAAAGTGTTGTATTTTGTTGGGTTTATACTCACAGGAAAATTCGTGTATGCTGATGCTTTCAAAGTTTTATGATGGGGTTCAAGTGTCAGTTATATAGTGTGATGTTTTTGACTAGCTCTCATTTTGTTGCTGTTTCCACCATAATGTAACAACAAGAATTCAGAAGCAAAAACAGCTCATGTAACTTTTTATCCCAGCTGGGATTTATAGGTCAAGGAAATGATTTAGACAATATTAGTCTACATTTCTCAGTTATATTCAGGTTGATACTCTGAACACAATTTAAAATTTTCTTGGACATTTTACCAGTAATTTTGTATTCCTTATATTTACAGAATTTATATAAACTGTTGAAAATATTTTATATTCTATGAAATTTACTGAGGTTTAACACTGTATGAATAATTCAGAAGAGAATCTGTTTGAGGCTTTTGCCTACTGCTCTGTTTCTGTACCTATCTATACATTTTCATGTTAATAATATCACTGGTTAGCCTGAGGACACTGAAATATCAACTCTTTCAACTTTATTGTGGACTTAGATATCTCTACCAAGTTCTTTTTTGCTGTCCAAATTACAGTGCTATTCAAACTATTAAAAATTACAAGTTTCACTACTTTGTAATTTGGTAATATCTTTGTATCAGAAGTTTATCCTTTCTGGCTATTGTATGCCTTATTAACATCTTCTGATCATTTGACCCTTGAAGCATTTAGCTTACCAGTTTTTTTTTAATTCATTATTATTTTAAACAAATGGGATACATCTTTTTTTTCCTGTACATGAAGTAAAGGCATGCCATTTGTGCAATAACACATCTACATAGGGTAATAGTTTTTGATTCATTCTGTTAATTTTTCCTTCCCTCCCTCCCACCACTCTTTGCTCTATACAGTCCCTCCTTCCTCTGTTCTTGCCCCCTCCCACCCAGCATTATGTGTCATCATACATCTATCCGTGAAATTATTCATCCTTTGGTTTTTTAAGATTGTCTTATCTCACTTAGCATGATATTCTCCATTCCATCCATTTCTATGCAAATGCCATGATTTCATTCTTCTTTATGGCTGACTGATATTCCAATGTAGATGTATACCACAGTTTCTTTATCCATTCATCAATTGAGGGGCATCTAGGTTGGTTGCACAATCTGGCTATTGTGAATTGAACAGCTATGAACATTGATGTGGCTGTATCTCTGTAGTATACAGATTTTAAGTCCTTTGGGTATAGGCCAAGGAGTGGGATAGCTGGGTCAAATTGTGGTTCCATTCCAAGTTTTCTAAGAAATCTCCACACTGCTTTCCACAGTGGTTGCACTAATTTGCAACCCCACCAGCAATGTATGAGTGCACCTTTGTCCTCACATCCTTGCCAACACCTATTGTGCTTGTATTCTTGAAAACTGCCTTTCCAATTGGGGTGAGATGGAATCTTAGGGTAGTTTTGATTTGCATTTCTCTTATTACTAAAGAGGTTGAACATTTTTTCATATATGTGTTGATTGCTTGTAGATCTTCTTCTGTGAAGTGTCTGTTTATTTCCTTAGCCCATGTGTTTACTGGGTTGTTTGATTCTTGGTGTAGAGATTCTTGTGTTCTTTAAATATTCTGGAAAATAGTGCTCTATCTGAAGTATAGTAACAAAGATTTTCTCCCACTCAGTAGGTTCTCTCTTCACATTGCTGATACTTTTGTTTGCTGACAAAACCCTTTTTAGTTTGAATCTATCCCAGTTATTGATTCATACTTTTATATCTTGTGCTATGGGAGTCCTGTTATGGAAGTCTGACTGTAAGCTGACATGTTGAAGATTCAGACTCAATTTTTCTTCTATAAGCTGCAGGGCCTCTGGTCTGTTTCCAAGGTACTTGATCCATTTTTAGTTGAGTTTTGTGCTAGGTGAGAGATAAGGGTTTAGTTTCATTCTTTTGCATATGGATTTCCAGTTTTGCCAGCACCATTTGTTGAAGAGGCTATCTTTTCTTCATTGCATATTTTTGGCACCTTTGTCTAGTATAAGAAAATTGTATTTATTTGAGTTTGTGTCCATGTCCTCTATTCTGTACCATTGATCTACCTGTCTATTTTGGTGCCAATACCATGCTGTTTTTGTTACTATTGCATTGTAGTATAGTTGAAGTTCTGGTATTGCAATACCTCCTGCTTCATTCTTCCTGCTAAAGATTGCTTTAGGTATTCTGGGTTTCTTATTCTTCCAGATAAATTTCCTTATTGCTTGCTCTATTTCTGTAAGGTAAGTCATTGGGGTTTTAATTGGAATTGCATTGAATTTGTATAGCACTTTTGGTAGTATGGCCATTTTGACGATATTAATTCTGCCTATCCAAGAACATGGGAGATCTTTATATCTTCTAAGGTTTTCTTTAATTTCCTTCTTTATTGTTCTGTAGTTCTCATTGTAGAGGTCTTTCACCTCTTTTGCTAGATTGATTCCCAAGTTGTTTTTTTTTTTTTTTTTGAGGTTATTGTGAATGTGGTAGTTTTCCTAACTTCTCTTTCTGAAGATTCATCACTTATGTATAAATATGCATTAGATTTATGAGCATTGATCTTATATCCTGCTACTTCACTGAATTCACTTATGAGTTCTAAAAGTTTTCTGGTAGAATTTCCAGGTTCCTCTAAATATATAATCATGACATCAACAAATAGGGATAGTTTGAGTTCTTTTATTCCTATTCCTATCCCTTTAATTTCTTTGTTCTGTCTTATTTCGCTGGCAAGAGTTTCAAGGAGAATGTTGAATAGAAGTGGTGAGAGAGGGCATCCCTGCCTTGTTCCAGCTTTTAGGGGGAATGTTTTCAGTTTTTCACCATTTAGAATGATATTGGCCATGGGCGTAGCATAGATGGCTTTTACAATGTTAGGGAATGCTCCCACTATCCCTATATTTTCTATTGTTTTGAGCTGAAGAGATGTACTTTATCAAATGCTTTTTCTGCATCTATTGAAATAATCATGTGATTCTTGATTTAAGTCTGCTGATATGGTGAATTACATTTATTGATTTCCAAATCTTAAACCAACCTTGCATCCCTGGAATAAAACCTATTTAATTGTAATGCACTACCTTTTAAATATATTTTTGTGTGTGATTTACTATGATTTTGTTGATAATTTTTGCATCAATGTTCATTAAGGTTATTTGTCTGAATTTTTTTCCCTTGATATATCTCTGTCTGGTTTAGGTATCAGGGTGATATTGGTGTCATAGAATGAGTTTGGGAGTGTTCCCTCCTCTTCTATTTCATGAAATACTTTGAGAAGTATTGAAATGAGCTCTTCTGTAAAGGTTTTTTAGAATTCGGCTGAGAACCCATCTGGTCCCGGACTTCTCTTTTTCATAGGCTTTTGATGACTTTTTCTATTTCATTCCTTGAAATTGATCTATTTAAATTATGTATGTTTTCTTGGTTCAGTTTATGTAATTGTTATGTCTCTAGAAATTTGTTGACGTCTTCAAGATGTTCTATTTTGTTGGAGTATAGATTTTCAAAATAGCTTCTAATTATGTTTTGTATTTCACCACTTTCTGTTGTGATATTTCCATGTTTATTCTGAATTTTAATAATTTGAGTTTTCTCTCCTCTTTGTTCGTGTAGCTCAGGGTTTATTAATTTTGTTTATTTTTTCAAAAAACCATCTTTTTATTTTGTTTATTTTTTCTATTGTTTCTTTCACTTCAGTTTCATTGATTTCAGTTCTGATTTTAAACTACTTCCTGTCTTCTACTTTTGGTGTTGTTTTGATATGATGTATATTTGTTCTCATTTACCTCCAAGAATTTTTTTATTTCCCTCCTGATGTCTTCTGTTATCCATTTATCATTCAATAGCATATTATTTAATCTCCAAGTGTCGGAGTAGTTTGTTTTTTATTTTGTCATTCATTTCTAGTCTCAATCATTTATGATCTGATAGAATACAAGATAGTATGTCTATCTTTTGTATTTTCTAACTCTAGATTTGTGGCATAATATATGGTCTATTTTAGAGATGGATCCGTGCACTGCTAAGAAGAATGTGTATTCACTCATTGTTGGATGGTTTATTCTATATATGTCCATTAAGTCTAAATTATTGATTGTGATATTGAGATCTGTGGTTTCTTTATTCAATTTTTGTTTTG
This sequence comes from Sciurus vulgaris, assembly GCF_902686455.1. Taxonomy (NCBI): domain Eukaryota; kingdom Metazoa; phylum Chordata; class Mammalia; order Rodentia; family Sciuridae; genus Sciurus; species Sciurus vulgaris. The sequence goes on along the minus strand of NW_027632759.1, from coordinate 37,839 downwards.
AAGATCTGTCAGTGGTGACAGAGGTGTGTTAATGTCACCTAGTATTATTGTGTTGTGGTCTATTGGGTTCCTGGAATTGAGAAGTATTTGTTAGATGTATATGTATGAGCCAGTTTTTGGGGCATAGATATTTATGATTGTTATTTCTTGCTGATTTTTTCTTTCCTTAAGCAGTATGAAATGTCCTTCTTTATCCCTTCTGACTAACTTTGGCTTGATGTCCACATTATATGATATGAGGATGGGTACACTAGATTTTTTGCTGAGTTCATGTGTGTGGTATGCTTTTCTCCATTCTTTCACCTTTAGTCTGTGGGTATCTCTTTCTATGAGATGAATCTCTTGCAGGCAGCATATTGCTGGATCTTTCTTTTTAATTCAATCTGCCAATCTATATTTTTTGATTGATGAGTTCAGGCCATTAACATTCAGGGTTATTATTGAGATATGATTTGTATTCCCAGTTACTTGGATCATTTTTGTTTTTTAGCACGACTTGGCTTCTCCTTTACTTGTCTATTCCTTTAGGGTAGTTCCTCCCTTTGCTGATTTACATCATTTTTTTCATCACTTCCTCATGGAATATTTTCCTGAGAATATTCTGTAGTACCAGCTTTCTTTTTGTAAATTCTCTTAGCTTTTGTTTATCATGGAAGAATTTGATTTCATCATCAAATCTGAAGGTAAGTTTTGCTAGGTATAAGATTTTTGGTTGGCATCCATTTTCTTTCAGAGGTTGAAAAATATTGTTCCAGGCCCTTCTAGCTTTTAGAGTCTTCATTGAAAAATCTGCTGAAACTTGTATTGGATTCCCCCTGAATGTAATTTGCTCTTCTCTTTTGCATCCTTTAAAATTCTGTCTTTATTTTGTATGTTAGATATTTTTATTATAGTGTGCCTTGGTGTGGTTCTATTGTAATTTTGTGTATTTGGAGTTCTATAAGCCTCTTGTACTTGATTTTCCATTTCATTGTTCAGATTTGGAAATTTTCTGGTATTATTTCATTGAATAAATTGTTCATTCCTTTGATTTGCCTCTCTGTGTTTTCCTCAATTCCAATAATTCTTAAATTTGGTCTTTTCATGATATCCCATAATTCTTGTAGATTTTGTTCATGATTTCCTACCATTTTCTCTTTTTGGTCAACTTTATTTTCATGATTAAATATTTTGTCTTCAATGTCTGAAGTTCTGTCTTCCAGGTGTTCTATCATATTTGCTATACTTTATGGAATTTTTAATTTGGTTTATTTTTCCTTCATTTCAAGGATTTCTGTTTTCTTTTTTCACTATCTCTAACTTATTGAGATGATCTTTTGCTTCCCGCATTTGCTCTTTTAACTGTTGATTGGTATGATCATTCAAAGCCTGCATTTGCTCTTTCATCTCATTGTTTGCTTCTCTTCTCATTTTAATCATGTACATTCTGAACTCCATTTGTGGCATTTTTTCTGCCAAACTTTCATTGGATTTTATTGATGTATCATCTAGGTTTGTTTGGGTATTTTCTTCTCTTGTTTTCTCATATTTTCAGGTATCTTCTCCTCTAGTAATGAAACTCTGAGATATTGCAGATTTCTCTTATTGACTTATAGCATCCCTGTAGATTTCCAATAATTCACCTCCTCACCTTCAGTAGCCTGAAGTCTTAGAGGAGCTTGATAATGCATTGATCTAAATGGAAGCTGCCCCTCTATTGGTAGTGGCCTTCAGGTAGGGTATATTTCTTGTTAGTCGGCTGAGATGCCTCTACTTGTTGACCAATGGTCAGCTAAAAGGGGTACTAGACTTGTCTGTCCTTGCTCTGTGCAGAAGTCTCTTGTTGGGTGGCCCTTCTCCAAGAAGCTGCCTGTACTCTGGTCCTGCTACTGTGGCCTGGGGATCCTAACTCTGCATGGAAGTCTCTCACTGGGTGACCCTGCTCCAAGAAGCTGCCTGTGTTCCCGGCCTGCAGCTGGGGCCCAGGGAGCCTCGCTGAGCATGGTTGTTCATGGAAGTCTCTCACTGGGTGACCCTTCTATGAGAAGCTGCCTGCAGTCCAGGCCTGCCTCCCAAGCCAGGGGGAGCCTAGCTGTACACAGAAGTCTCTCTCTGAGCAGCCCTGTTTGGAGAAGTTGCCTGCACTTTGGGCCTGCCACCTGGGCCTGGGGATTCTAGGTGTTTGCAAAAGTCTCTCACTGGGTGGTCCTGCTCTGAGAAGCGGCCTTTGGTCTGGTCCTGCCACCCAGGCCAGGGGAGCCTAGCTAAGTGCAGTTCTGCATGAAAATATCTCGCTGGGTGACCCTGGTCCAAGAAGCTACCTGTGGATTGGAGCTGCCACCCAGGCTGGTGGAACCAAGCTCTGTGCAGAAGTCTCTTTCTGGGAAGCCCTGCTTTGAGAAGCTGCCTGCTGTCTGGGAATGTCAAATATTTTGCATATGCTAAATACAAATGTAATGCTGTTTCCTTGTTAATTTTTTTTTTCTATTTTTTGGTTCTGGGAAGAGTGAGTATTATAGTCACTCATTGTCAGCAGTTGCAGTGTTGTGCACCTGTTTTAGCAGCAACGTGGGAGACTGAGGGAGGCAGGAAGTTTGATTTAATTTTACATCAATTTAGTCATTAAGGGATATATCTTATGCACTGCTGTATCCTTAGGAGCTGTCACAGGGTCTAGAATAATAAATGTTTCTCTAAAGAATGAGGATATAGAAAAATTTAGCTGTGGTCACAAATTCAAGAGTTTTGCAACTAAGATGGAGGTAAGCACTACATACAAAGCATAAAAGGTTTATTCTTCATGCTTTTATTTTTTAAATAAAGCACAATGGCAAATAGTATGTATATTAAAACTATTGTATGTATGTCAAAAGTATTTTATCTGATACTAGGGAATAAAGCATTCCACAGATGTAAATCTTAGAGATAAATACATTTTAAATTATTTTTTTTATTTTTAGCTGTTGGATAATCTTGTAGAATGCAATTAATGTTTTTCTTTTATCCCTAAAATATTTTCTTTCTGTCTTCATGACAACTGTCATCCCTACAAATATCCAGGCCATATTATGAAAAATCAAGGTACTGAAGAATTGGGGAGGCAAGTAGGTAAGCTGTAAGGAAGAAAAAGGGAGAAAAGAAAAATATTACAAAGTATGCTTTTGATTCTTTTAGACTTGAAAGCCATGCAAATGAGCATATATAAAAGTACAGAGAGAAGAGAACTGTCATTCAATTTTCTGCCTTGAGTAATTTGGATGAAAAAAAATACCTTTCACAAAGAAAGGAAACACAGAAAGAGTTTGTTCAATTTTTTTCTTGTGTACTTGACAGGAAAATAAGTTGAGAGAGGCTCAATAGAAATCTTGTAATCACTGAAGAAGAAATATTATTTAGGCACACTGCCCACTTAAGTATTCAGATTGTGAGTGCAGCTCACAAGGTTTACATTTAAAATCCATAAAGAATACCCATAACTCAATAATTATGTAAGAACAACCCAATTAAAATGACCTAGGCACAGTGGAACATACCTGTAATCTCAGAAAACTTGGAGGAAGAGGTAAGAATATCACAAGTTAGAGGCCAGCCTTAGCAACTTAGCAAGAATAAATAAAGTAAATCAAAAAATTATTTCTCTAGTTTTATTTAGCAACACTGAAATGCAAATAAATTGATGCTGTATATCATTAAGTAGGTAAGTGACATATTATAACTACAATGAGGTAACAATGCATATACACTTATGACTATAAACAACAGGGCTGCAGATGTAACTCAGTGGTACTGTGTGCTGATTAGTACACGTCAAGTCATTTATCAATCCCCAGCACTGTGAGCTAGTAGGAAGAAAGGCATTTCAGTGAGAATATTTAGAAACTGGAATCTCAAACACTCATACAACTTTGGTGGAAATATTAAGTAGCACAGCCACTATGGAAAGAAATGTGTCCATTTCTTAAAAAGTTAAACATAAACTTAGTATACAGTCTAGTACTTCCACTCCTAAGTGTCCAGTCAGAGAAAAGAAAACAATGACTTACACATGAATGATCACAGTAGCAGTATTCCTAACAGGTGCTGAAAACCTAGTAATTCAACTCTTCATTGACTGCTAAATGGATAAACAAATGGGGTGTATCCATTCAACAGGACATTATTCTGTCATAAAAAGGAATAAAGCATTCATACAAGCTACCACATGTAAGTACCTTGAGAATATAGTCAAGTGAAAGAACACTGATGCAAAAGATCACTTACTATATGATTCATGTCTATACAAAAGGTTCACAAGGGTACAGATTAACAGAGACAGAAAGCACATAACTGGTTGCCATGAGCTGGAATAGCAGTTAGGAGTTCATTATTGGGGCATGTTTTTTTTGTTGTTGTTGTTGTTGTTTTGTTTTTTTTTTTTTTTTTTTTACATAATAGAAGTATGCTCAAACTGGATTGGGGTAATGCTTGCAAGAACTGTAAATCTGTTAAAAATCTCTTGAGTTGTGCATGTAAAATAAGTAGACTTTATGATATGTAAATCATACCTCATTAAACAGGGAGACAGAAGGGAGTCTGAGCATTCATGCACATGATGACAAGAGAGCATGAGTACCTGAGGTCAAAGGTAATGTAGGCTAGAAGACTAAGGACCATTTAATGTTCTGTGGTAAAGAAACAGTACAGACACCAAGCAAGATGGCAGGATATATCTTCACCAATCAGTCTTTCTAGACAATTCAGCTCCTGCAAGTATCTATACAAGGTGGAAGTAAATGTCCAGCTGGTCAAATATCTGACTTTTTGAAAGGAATTTAGGAATGAATATTGCAGCATGAACTAAAGCAGTGGCATCCGCATACTGGAATGATTCTGGAAATCTCACAAAGTCATTCCTATGACAAGGGAATTAAGCAAAATGCTAAGAGACATTATTGGACTTGTGCATCATAGGTTTTAAAAGGAATTTATAATTGTTATGTTATGGGTTACATAAGAAAAATGGAAACGAACCCTATGTAAAACAATAAAAACAACAACAACAAAATAACAGGGGTTGGGGTTTGGATCAGTGGTAGAGTGCTTGCCTGGTATGTGTGGGACCCTGGGTTTGATTCTCAGTACCACATAAAAGTAGATGAATAAAATAAAGGTCAATAAACATCTTAAAAATTTTTAAATATTTTAAAATACAGAAAAACAAATTAGCCCTCACAAACAACCTGAAGTGACTATAGCCCATCCTCTGCACTGATGTATCTGAAGTGAAGTGGGAATTTCCCAAGAACCCTCTGCCTTAACAGTGCTACTGAACCACAGACACCTGCCCTCCCTTCTTCAGTGAGCATTCCACCAAAGTATGCAGTATGTGGCTCCTCAGGTAGGGCCCACTTTCCAGTCTGTACTGTCCCCTGTATCTGTGGTATAGGAGACAAAACTGGGAGAGAATGTGTGCTCTGGAAAGAGAGTGTTATGAGATCACTGCACTCTTGTGCATCTTGAACATCTTATCTTTGATCTTCTATGAATGTAGATTATTGTAGCTTGCATCTCTTCTCTCTAGAATTTCCCTCTAGAAGTGCTTGTCCACTAACATGGTTTCAAGTACTCTGTCCACATTGATGAATTCCACGTCTGCTTATCCAGTCCCAGCTTTCCTGTGAGCTCTAGACCTGTGTGTATGTAAATGTCCAGTTAATCTTTCTGCCTAGGTTTTTCATACATGTCTCAAAGCCATTTGAATCCATATTTTTTAACATTAGAAAAATGTATACCAAAGAGCTCAAATCAGGCCCTGACTCCACTTTTCACTCAACCCATCTTTGAGACCTGTCCATTCTCATTTTGACATAGATTTTGATGTGTCCACTCTGGTTCTTTTCTTCTACCCTTTCTTAACCAAGGCTTCCAGTGCCAATTGATAGGATATACACAGAAGCTTTCCAAGTAATATCTCCAATTTTACCTTTGCATTTTATCATTCAAAGAGCAGCCAGATTTTCTTAAACCAAATCAGTGTCATAGCACTCCACCTGGAAGAATCCAAACCTGTTTCTCACAAAAAAGAGTAAGGTGATCATGTCCCTACTCCTCTCACCTGGGACACCCTCCTACTAGCAATGCAGACACTCTGGCTTCCTTTCAGACCTTGGAACTCACCAGACTCCTGACAACCTTAGTTCCAAATGGTTTGCCCAATGTATTTAGCCCCATCTCTTTGTATCACTGGGTCCTCTTTCAAATTTTGGTATAAATATTTTATCTTTGGGCAGAGCTTCTCTGATCATTTGATTACATTCATGTGTGTGCTTTGCTTATGTTTCTTGTTGCATTTTTATCAGGCTGAATTCAGTGAGAACAGGAACCCATGGAATGTGACATAAAGGAGGCATCTGACAAATACCTGTTGAAGGAAGGAGTGTCTTTTCTTTATTCCAAAGAACTCAGGTCATTAAATGCACCAATGAATGACTCAGTGAAGTATAATGATGACCAGCAAAAGAAAAAAGGAAAGCAAAATAGAGATGACATAAGGTCATGGATGTTGTCAAAATACCATTCACTGAATATTACTTCTGTATTAAATGTTCAGAATGGACAAATCATTGAGACAAAGTCTCATGGTTTCTGGAGCTAGAGAAGAGTTATAAATGGAAATGATTACAAGTGGGAATAGGATTTTCTTTCAGAGTAAAGGAAAATTTCTGATAGGCAATGGTGTGCGTGCACAACAGTGTAGATATGCTAATGACCTAGAACTGCAATGGAACACTTAACAAATCAATTTCATGGTGGAAAAATCATGCCTCAATAAAGCTGTTATTTTAAAAAATACATGAGATGAAATGCTGTGAGACAGCTACAGCCCACTCACTAGACCACAAGTCCTAAAGAGTGATTTCATTTTATTGATCTTTTAATCTGCAGAGCCTAGTACAGAGGTGAGACTTACACACTGAGTAAAGACTGCATACTAGGGACCATCTTTGAAGCAAATAATCAAACCATTAGACCTAGCAAGTCTTTGGTCACTCTGATTACAGTGAAGTATGAGCCTTCTGGAGACATAATTTCACAGATAAGAAATTTGGTAATTCACAAAAGACTGCCAGATTTGTGCCAGTATTTCATAATTATGCACACATATACGAGTTCTACGTGGTGGGCAGTCCAGCTCACTATTTTTGAACTTCACAAATGGAGAAAAGAAATTTCCTGTAACTTAGCAGTCTGGACTGGAACCTGACTGCAAATGGGATCACAACACAAAGTGCCTGGTGCTAAGTGCCTTCTGCTGCATTGCCACACTTGTGGCAAGTGGAGATGAACCATGTCACAAGCATTCACAAAAATGACCAGCTCCCATTCAAGGGCTGAGGTTCATCCAAAGATCCACCTTTGACATGTGATTTGCCTCTAATTCACCTACTCATTTTCTTTCCCTATCCAGTTATCCACAACATCTGTTTGATAAGGCTTCCTCTGTTTTCCTTCATAGTATGCCATGAAGAATGAGAGTGGTCCTGCAGACGAATAAGAAAAGTGTTTGGCTCCAACATCATTCCAATGGGTTACATGTCTCCCACCCCTGCTTCAAATTTTTATTCTTCTAAGGAACTGTCATTCCATCCAGTCCTTACCAGTGCAACATCAAACAAAAAGATACACAATGGAATAATATGCAGTCATAAAGAAGAATAATATAATGGCATTTGCAGATAAATGGATGGAAATTGAGAATATCATGCTAAGTGAAATAAGCCAATCTCAAAAAAACAAATGCCAAATATTTTCCCTGATAAGTGGACGATGATATATAATGGAGGTGAGGGGATGGGGTGAGAGAAAAATGGAGGAAATTTAGATTATGTAGAGGGAAATGAGAAGGAGGAGGGGCTTATGAAAAATGGTGAAATGAGACAGACATCATTGTCCTATGTACATGTATGATGACACAAATGGTATAAATCTACATTGTGCACAACCATAGAAACAAAAAAATGTACCCCATGTTTGTATGATGAATCAAAAGGAACTGCATTTTGATTCATCATACAAACATGGGGTACATTTTAAAAATAAAAAAAATTAAAAGATAAGATGTGTTTATGTTAGACTGTCAAAATACTGCTGTGTACTCACTTCACATGTAAAAAATAGAATCCCCAAAATATTAAGTTAGAATTTTCTAAAATCAGAAAGATTGAGGAAGAGCACTGGGCCTCAAGGTCACTTTTCTCACTCTAACCCAATTTTCTCTCCATACTTGTTTAGATACCACACACTTCCATTCACTCTGACACAGTAATGTGCTTCATCCACTTCCAAGGACTCTACCTCAGTGAGCACACATCCTGTACATGAGTGGTCAAACACATCAGCTGTTGCAATCAACTTTTAGTGGCCTACCTTTATCTCCTTAACACACTTTTTCCTGCCCATGCCCAAATGATTTCTTTTTTCCAGTCTATAACATTCTGGCAGACCTGACCATTAAGAATTCCAATGCCCTGGTATAAGACGCACATCACCTTGAGCTCCAAGTATAGCTCTTCTCTTGGTTTTCTTTTCCAAGGATGAAAGAATAGCCTCTCTTCACATTCTTTATGTATGAGTGTAAACTTTGGTGACCAATATTTCTCTCTAAATACCTGGGATAAGAAGATATATGATCAGATCACCATGATGGACAGTCTTTTACGTGCCAGTACAGACTGAATCCCAGTGATCCTTAACTCTTTCTTAGATGTGACAGGCATCTTGGAGCATTATAAGAAGTTGTGCTTAAGGGCCATGCCTAGGTCTGCATCCAAATATTTAGCCTTGTAAAATATTCCCAATTCCCTGTTACAACATGTCCCTGGCCAGGATCAAAAAACATTTGCCCTTTAGGAAATTTTGAGTTTTAAGAGTTAAGTTTCATAGATTAAATGAGCATAATTAGCTACTTCTTAAATGAGTGAGTTAACAAATGATGAAATGACCTGTATCTGACACTGAGAGTCCAACAATGAAACTGATAAAAGTCACTCATTTTTGAGTAGAAAATGAACTGCATATGAGATGCACAGTTGTGGTGCCTTCCTAATTACCCAGCCAATATTAGAAAGGTTTCAGTTTCCCAAGAACATTGTCACTGTGGGAGAAGGAAAGGGGGACCAATGAGGCACAGTTCCTAACAGTCTGCAGATGTAGGCAGAACTAAGCAAAGTGAAAATTTATTTTGCAAAACCTACCTAAAAACAGTTCTGAAAGACATAAGGTGCAGGTGACTCTGAATATTAAGGTATGTTCATGTGTCTAATTAGAGTGTAATCAGCAGAGATGGGCATGGAAATAATAACGTCAACATGTGATGTTTATTTTACAGGTGAAAGTATGTTTTCCCACCTACAATTTTTTTTTCGACTTAGGAGGGCAGCTACTACTACCTTTATCTGAGGTATCTCATTACCTCAGCTTTGTTGAGGATAGTTATCTGACTTGCCCAAGGTCACAAAGTCACTATTGCAGGGTTGAGATTGAAGCTTTAAGTTCAGTGTACTTCATCCAGCACCACTTTCCAGAAGTCATTTGCTATCTTGTTTATTTATTTATTAATTCAAGAAATACTTATCTACTTACTCAAGAAATATTCACTGCTTAGTATGGGCAATCACTGTGGTTAAGTTTCTGAGCCATTTTTTGTTCCAGGGATTACAATTAGTACAACTAACCCAGGATTTCAATGTGTATACATAGATAAGGCAGCAATAAAGAAGCATTATTTTACAATACATAATATAAGCACTTAAAATGCTTCTTGCTTATGACTGTTGCCATTTAAAATCATTACATGGACACAAATTTAAGAGTTCAAAAAAAGAAAGGTATGATTCAACTAACACATATCCAGGATTTGAAACTTCAGAAATTATTTCTCATTAAAACTCTACTTTAATTATCCTAGTATTAATCAAAGCATTTAGTAGAGTTCGTAAAATGCAATCATGAGCAACTGACTTAAGATACATGATAGGCTAATATTTCTTTAAAAATGCCTATTGTCACTAGATCTTTGCATGTAAAATGAAGTGACATTTTATTTCAAATGAAAAATTGGCATACAGAATATTAAAGTGTTGTCATTAAACACTACATTGTCAACTAAAATGGAACAAAGTCGTTCCTAGAGTCCAACATTCCTTGGCTATTTATTTTGCACAGAAAAAAATCCTTACCTGACACACACCTTCAATATCAGCACAGCTTCAGCTAACCACAGACACCAAGAAAAGATACTAAAGACTTCAGTTACTTCAACTGCACCAGTGAATAATGTAGACCTCAATCTTAACCATTCATCTGTGCCAAGCAGTGGCCATGAACTGGTCTAACACTGCCTGTGAGACAGCCTTTCTCATGCCTCCTGAAAAGGTCGAATAAAATATAAAATTCTTATAATAATCTTGGTCATTGAGGCTTTCACTATGCATGGTGGGATTCTGTGTAAAGCACAGGACAGGCAACTGAGTTAGGCTGGACACTATTTGGTGAACCAACTGACAACACATTAGAAGAAATGCCAGAGGAGAAGTTTTTTTTTTTTTTTTTAATTTATTTTTATTGTAAACAAATGGGATACATGTTGTTTCTGTTTGTACATGGAGTAACAGCATACCATTTGCATATTTATAAATTTACATAGAGTAATGATGTTTGATTCATTCCATTATTTTTTTTCCTTCCTCCCCACCCCTCCACTTCTCTTTTCCCTCTATACAGTCCCTCCTTCCTCCATTCTTGTCCCACTCCCACCCCCCATTAAGTGTCATCATCCGCTTATCAGTGAGATCATTCCAGAGAAGAAGTTTAAAATGTACATAGTCAAATGACCTGGAAAGTAAAGTATAGAATAAGGAGTAAAATCAAAGAAAAATATAGAAAATGAAAGATCACCTCAATAAAGAATTAGAAATTGTGAAAAAAATACCAAGTACAAATCCTGGAAATGAAGGAATCAATAAACCCAATTAAAAATTCAATAGAAATCACCATCAACAGCCTAGACCACTTGGAAGTAGGAACCTCTGACAAAGAACATAAAATATATACCCTTAAAAATAAAGTCAACCACCCAGAGAAGATGGAAAAAGCCATGAACAGAATTTCCAAGAAATATGGGTAACATAAAAATACCAAATATAAGATTTATCAAAATAGACAAAGGCATGGAGATAAAAACCTAAGGAATGCAAAATCTTTTCAATGACATAATAGATAATTTCCCAAATCTAAAGAATGATATGGGAAATCAAATACAAGAGACTTAGAGAACTACATTGTGCACATAAATTACAACTGATCCACACCAAAGCAAATTATGAGAAAAACTGACATACAGAATAAAGATAGAACTTTAAAATCTGTGAGAGAAACTAATCAAATTACATATAGGGAAAAGCCAATTTGGATTTCAGCTGATTTTTCAATCCAGACACTCAAAGACACAGACTGAAGGTGAAGGTTTATTTACATGGCCTTCATAAACTAATTGTGGTTTCCATCCTCATATCCAATCAAGTCAAACATAGAAGGGATAAAGAAGGACATTTCATACTGCTTAAGGGAATCATATATCAAGAAGACATAGTAATCCTAAATATATATTCCCCCCAAAATGGAGCATCTACATACAAACTTATCTTAACTACAAGAATCAAGTAGAATACAAACCAATAGTACTCACTTACTTTAATTACACCTTTATTTCCACTGGATAGATCTTCCAAACAAAAACTAAGCAAAGAAATCAGAGAATTAAAAAATACAATAAAGAATTTAGACTTAGCAGACATATATAGAATATTTCATTCATCATTGAACAAATACACAATCTTCTCAACATCACATGGATTCTATTCTAAAACAGACCATATGTTACAAAACAAAACAATAGTCAATACCAACAATAGAAATACTACTCTGCATTCTGTCAGATCATAATAAAATGAAACTAGAAATCAATTATAAAATAAAAATAAAAGCTACTCCAACACCTAGAGCCTAAATAACAAATGAACTGCAATAGAAATCTAGGGGAAAATTAAAGATGTGCTTAGAGGTAAGTGACAGAACCTATAAAACATATCAAAATATCTGGGACACTATGAAGGCAGGCCAAAAATAAAGCTCACTGCATTGAGCTCATTCATTGAAAGAATTGAAGGTCAACAAATAAATGACCTAATTTTACATCTCAAATAGCTAGAAAAAGAAGAACAAATGAATATCAAAAGTGGTAGAAAACAGGAAGTAATTAAAACCAGAGCTGAAATCAATGAAATTAAAACTACAGAAACAAACTATTTGGTAGAAGTCACGGAGCAAACTGGCGGGAGAAACAACATGCCTGCTTTGCAGAGCTAGGCAGCGGGCAGCCAACCCACCCAAACACCAGGCCAAAGAAGACATCATCACTGAGCGACCCCACCTGACCCCTGCACCAAGGACGGTGCCATCACTATTAGGTCACAGTCACGGAGCAAGTGGTGGGTGAATCAAGCTGCCTGCATTGTGGAGGTAGCAGACGAGCACCAAAGCCACCTGCCTTGCAGAGCTAGGTAGCGGGTAGCTAACCCACAAAACCACCAGGCCAAAGACAGAAGCCATCAATGAGCGATCCTTCCCGACCACCACACCTAGGTCTGTTGCCATCGCAGAACATGCCGGCTGACAAGCCGGCCTGTCTGCACTGTGCAGCTAGCCAGAGACTTCTTTATAGGCTGGTCCAGGCATTTTGAATTATTGCTGAGGGCGTGGCCATCATCATTGGAAGGGCAGCTCCATTCCTGAGACAACTACAGGAGGCTAGAGGACCTTTGACAAGACCCAGGAGTCAAGAAGAGGAGATATTGAGAGACTCGAGACCAACTCAGAGCCACTGGGTGAGTCTTTCCCACTGGTTGGGCTCTCTGGGTGGAGCAATAGTCCCAAAACACAGTGAACTTTGTGGAATAGAGTGGACCAGTGAGATTCCACTGCTGGAGTGGAGAACCCAGTACACTGGGAGCATTGCAGAGGAGGGGCGCACAGTGAAAGGCTTCAATGCAGAGTGAGGTTCTGAGGCCCAGGCAGTAGCTCCAACCCCAGGAAGTGTAGTAGAGGAGGGCAACTCAGTGATGGAGTCCCTTGCAGGGCCAGGTTCCCCAGCCCAGGTGGTAGGGCAGGACCCCTGGGAACATTGCAGAGGAGGGCTTCACAGTCCAGGTGGTAGTTCTGAACTGAAGGGAACTTCTCGGAGGAGAGCTGCACAGCAAAAATTCCCCACAGGTTGAGTCACCTGCTGGGCAAGGCTTTCCCACCAGGGCAATAGAACCAGAGACACAGGCCCAGATCACACGTGCCCCAGTCTGAAGTCTAGTCCCCCTTTGACCATCAGTCAACAAGTGGAGGTGCCTCTGCCCACAGACAAGGAATATAGCCCACCTGAAGGCCACCAATCCTAGAGGGGCAGCTTCCTAAGTGGAGCACCACATTATCAAATTCCTCCAAGACTTCAATCTAGTGAAGGCTAAGAGGTGAGTTATTGGAACTCTACAAAGACAATATTAGTCAATAGAGGAAATTTGCAATATCCTAGAATTTCACTACTGCAGAGGTAGATACCTGAGCAATATGAGAAAACAAGGGAAGGAAATGTCCCCCAAAAACCTAGATGGTATAGAAATAAAATTCAATGACAACAGGGCAAAAGAAATGCCAGAAAGGAAGTTCAGAATGTACATAATTAAAAAAAATCAGGGAAGCACACAAAGAGATAAAAGAGCAAAGGCAGGCATTGAATGATGGGATGAAAAAGTAAATGCAGGCATTGAATGATTGCACCAATCAACAGTTAAAAGAGCAAATACAGGAAGCAAAAGATGATTTCAATAAAGAATTAGAGATATTAATAAAAAAAACAGAAATACTTAAAAGGAAGGAAACAATAAACCAAATTAAAAACTCTATAGAAAGCATAACCAATAGGTAGAACACCTGGAAGACAGAACTTCAGACATTGAAGAAAAAATATTTAATCTTGAAGACAAAGTTAACCAAACAGAGAAGATGGTAAGAAATCTTGAACAGAATCTATAAGAACTATGGGATATCATGTAAAGGTCAAATTTAAGAATTATTGGGATTGAAGAAGGCTTATTAAAGAAATAAACCAAAGGAAAGAACAATCTCCTCAATGAAATAATATCAGAAAATTTCCCAAATCTGAAGAATGAAATGGAAAACCAAGTACAAGAGGCTTATAGGACTCGAAATACACAAAATTACAAAAGACCCAACCAAGCCACATTATAATAAAAATACCTAACATACAAAATAAAGACAGAATTTTAAAGGCTGCGAGAGAAAAGAATCAAATTACATTCAGGGGGAAACCAATACGGATATCAGCAGATTTTTCAATCCACACCCTAAAAGATAGAAGGGCCTGGAACAACATTTTTTAAGCCCAGAAAGAAAATGGATGCCAACCAAGAATCTTATACCCAGCAAAGCATACCTTCAGATTTGACAATGAAATAAAATCCTTCCATGATAAATAAAAGCTAAAAGAATTTACAAAAAGAAAGCCAGCATTACAGAACATTCTCAGCAAAATATTACATGAGGAAGAGATGAAAAACAATGATGTAAATCAGCAAAGGGTGAAACTACACTAAAGGAACAGCCAAATAAAGGAGAAACGATGTCATGTCAAAAAAAAAAAAAAATTTGAGCCAAATGACCGGGAATACAAATCATATCTCAATAATAACCCTGAATGTTAATGGCCTGAAATCATAAATCAAAAGACATAGACTGGCAGATTTGATTAAAAAGAAAGATCCAAAAAATTGCTGCCTGCAAGAGACTCATCTCATAGAAAGCAATACCCACAAACTAAAGGTGAAAGGATGGGGAAAAACATACCATGCACATGGACACAGCAAAAAAGCCAGAGTATCCATCCTCATATTAGATACTGTAGACTGCAAGCCAATGTTATTCAGAGGGGATAAAGAAGGACATTTCATACTGCTTAAGGGAAGCATAAATCAGCAAGACATAACAATCATAAATATCTATGCCCCAAACAGTGGCTCATCCATATATGATAAACAAACCCTTCACAATGCCAGAAAACAAATAGACCACAACACAATAACACTAGGTGACTTTAGCATACCTCTACCACCACTGAACAGATTCTCCAAATGAAAATTAAAGAAACTGTAGATCTCATTAATGCAATCAATAATTTAGACTTAACGGACATTTATAAAACACACCATTCAACATAGAGTGATTATACTTTTTTCTCAGCACCTCATGGATCCTTCTCTAAATAGACCATATTTAATGCCACAAAACTAATTGTTAGCAAATACAAGAATATAGAGATGCTACCTTGAATTCTATCAGATCATAATGGTTTGAAATTACAAATAAATGACAGAATAAAAAACAGAAAATCCTCTGACACCTAGAGATTAAATAATACACTATTGTATGATGAAAGGATAACAGAAGATATCAGGAAGGAAATTTAAAAAATCTTAGAGATAAATGAAAACAAAGAAACATCATATCAAAATCTCTAGGACACTATGAAAGCAGTACTTAGAAGAAAAGTTATCATACAGATTGCATTCAATAAAAGAAGAAAAAAATAACAAATAAATAACTTAACACTACAGCTCATAGCCCTATAAAAAGAAGAGCAGACCAACACCAAAAGTAGTAGAAGAAAGAAAATAGTTAAAGTCAGAGCTGAAATCAATGAATTTGAAAAAAAAAAAAAGAAAAAAATTGAAAAAATTAACTAAATCAATAGTTGGCTCTTTGAAAAAATAAACAAAATTGATAAACCCTTAGCCATGATAACAAAGAGAAGGAGAGAGAAAACTCAAATTACTAAAATTCAGAATGAACAAGGAAATATCACAACAGACACGATTGAAATACAAAACATAATTAGAAGCTTTCTTGAAAATCTATACTCCAACAAAACAGATAATCTCAAAGACATCAAGAGGTTTCTAGAGACATATGAATTACCAAAATTGAACAAGGAGGTCATACACGATTAAGTATATCAATTTCAAGTAATAAAATAGAAGAAGTCATCAAAACCCTACCAACAAACAAAAGTCTGGGACCAGATGGGTTCTCAGCCAAGTTCTACAAAATCTCTAAAGAGCTCATTCCAATACTCCTCAAAGTATTCCATGAAATAGAAGAGGAGGGAACCCTCCCAAACTCATTCTATGAAGCCAATATCATCCTGATACCTAAACCAGGCAGAGACACATGAAGGAAAGAAAATTTCAGACCAATATCCATAAAGAATATTGATGAAAAAATTCTCAAAAAATCTTAGCAAATTGCAAACAAAAATGTATTAAAAAGATAGTGCAACATCAGGAGGGTTTCATCCCAGGGATGCAAGGTTGGTTCAACATTCTGAAATCAATAAGTGTAATTCACCATATCAACAGACTTAAAGTCAAGAATCACATGATTATTTTGATAGATGCAGGAAAAGCATTGAAAAATATGGCATCCCATCATGCTTAAAACACAAGAAAAAATAGGGATAGTGGGAACCATTCCCTAATATTGTAAACTTCATCTATGCTAGGTTCATGGCCAATATCATTCTAAATGGTGAAAACCTGAAAGCATTCCCCCTAAAAACTGGAAAAAGGCAGGGATGCCCTCTTTTACCACTTCTATTCAACATTGTCCTCGAAACTCTAACCAGATAAATTAGACAGACCAAGGAAATTAAAGGGATAAAATTAGGAAAAGAAGAACTCAAACTATCCATATTTGCTGATGATATGATTATATATTTAGAGGAACCCAGAAATTCCACCAGAAAACTTTTAGAACTCATAAGTAAATTCAGTAAAGTAGCAGGTTATAAGATCAATGCTCATAAATCCAATGGATTTTTATACATAAGTGATGAATCTTCAGAAAGAGAAGTTAGGAAATCTACCCCATTCACAGTAGCCTTAAAAAAAGTAAAATACTTGAGAATCAATCTAGCAAAAGAGGTGAAAGACCTCTACAATGGGAACTACATAACACTAAAGAAAGACATTAAAGAAAACCTT
Organism: Sciurus vulgaris; assembly: GCF_902686455.1. NCBI lineage: Eukaryota > Metazoa > Chordata > Mammalia > Rodentia > Sciuridae > Sciurus > Sciurus vulgaris. The sequence continues at coordinate 20,719 of NW_027632759.1, read as the reverse complement.
AGAAGATGGAACGATCTCCCATGTTCTTGGATAGGCAGAATTAATATTGTCAAAATGGCCATACTACCAAAAGTGATATACAGATTCAATGCAATTCCAATTAAAATTCCAATGATGTACCTTATAGAAATAGAGCAAATAATCATGAATTTCACCTGGAATAATAAGAAACCCAGAATAGCTGAAGCAATCCTTAGCAGGAACAGTAAAGCAGGGAGTATCACAATACCAGATCTTCAACTATACTGCAAATCAATAGTAACAAAAATGGCATGGTATTGCCATAAAAATAGACAGATAGAACAATGATATAGAATAGAGGACACAGACAAAAACCCAAATAAATACTATTTTCTCATAATAGACACAGGTGCCAAAAATGTGCAATGGAGAAAAGATAGCTTCTTCAACAATGGTGGTGGAAAACTGGAAATCCATATGCAGTAGAAGGAAACTAAAGCCCTATCTCTAAGTCTGCACAAAAATCAACTCACAATGGATTGAGGATCTTGAAATCAGACCAGAGATGCTGCATCTTATAGAAGAAAAAGTAGGTCCAAATGTTCAGCATGTCAGCCTAGGATCAGACTTCCTTAACAGGACTCCCATAGCACAAGAAATAAAAGCAAGAACCAATAACTGGGATAGATTCAAACTAAAAAGCTTTCTCTCAGCAAAGGAAACTCAGCAATGTGAAGAGAGAACCTACAGAGTGGGAGAAAACCTTTGCCACTCATACTTCAGATAGAGCACTAATTTCCAGAATCTGTAAAGAACTGAAAAAACTCTACACCAAGAATACAAATAACCCAATTAAAAAATGGGCTAAGGATATGAACAGACACTTCACAGAAGACCTACAGGAATTGACAAATATATGAAAAAAATGTTCAACATATATAGTAATAAGAGAAATACAAATCAAAACTACCCTAAGATTCCATCTCAACCCAATTAGAATAGCTATTACCAAGATTACTGGCAACGATAGGTGTTAGCAAGGATGTGTTGAAAAAGGTACACTCATACATTGCTGGTGGGGCTTCAAATTAGTGCAGCCACTCTGGAAAGCAGTATGGAGATTCCTTAGAAAACTTGGAATGGAACCACCATTTGACTCAACTATCCTACTCCTTGGCCTATACCCAAAGGACTTAAAATCAGCATACTACAGAGATATAACCACATCAATGTTCATAGCTGCTCAATTCACAATAGCCAGATTGTGGAACCAACCTAGATGTTCTTCAATTGATGAATGGATAAAGAAACTGTGAGATATATATATATATACACACATATACATACACACACACACACACAATGGAATATCACTCAGTCTTAAAAATAAAAAAAAATTATTGCATTTGCAGTCAAATGGATGAAATTGGAAAATATCATGCTAAGTGAGATAAGCCAACCTCAGAAAACCAAAGCATGAGTGATCTTGCTGATAAGCAGAAGATGACACATATAAGGTGGTGGGAGGGGGCAAGAATGGAGGAAGGAGGTACTGTATAGAGGGATAATAGGGGTGGGAGAGGTTGGGGGAAGAAAAGAATAATAGAATGTATCAAAAACTATTACCCTATGTAAATGTATGATTACATAAATGGTATGCCACTACTTCATGTACAGAGAAACAAGATGTATCCCATTTATTTACAAAAAAAGAATTAAAAAAAAAAACTAAAGGAACATTTGAAAAGGTTGAAGAAAATTAAAAGTTGCTTCTTTGATTAAATTGTTAAACCCTTAGCTACACATTGAAGTGAAAGAGAGAGAAAACACAAATTAGTAAAATAAATGATGTAAGTGGAGTATGATGATGGGCACTAATGAAGTACAAAATAAAATAAAATTATTTTGAAAATGTATACTTCAATAAAATAGTAAATCTTTAAGACTTTCATAAATTTCTAGAGACTAATAAACTCCCCAAACTCAATCAAGAGGACATGCACAATGTGAACAGTCTAATAAAAACAATAAAATTGAAGAAGCAATCAAAAGTCTACCAACCAAGACAAGTCACATACCAGAGATGGATTTTCAGCTGAGTTCTACAATGTCTTCAAAGAAGAATTAACACCAATACACCTCAAATAATACCATTAAGTAGAAAAGAGAACTTTTCCTAACTCACTCTATGAATGTCATGTTGATACCAAAAAAAAAAAAAAAGACAAATACACATAAAGGTTTGAAAAGTTTAGATCAATATTCCTGATGAAACAGACCCCAAATTTCTTTTAAAACTTCTGTCAAATCACATACAAATACATATTAACAAGCACAATTGTGGTGCAGCACAATCCAATGGGGTTTCTCTCAGAGATGCAAGGTGAGTTCAACATATGGAAATCGAAAAACATAATTTATCACATCAGTAGACATAAAGATGAGAAACATATGGTCATTTCAATAGATGGAGAAAATGTTTTTTTTAAAAAATACAGATTCATTCATGTTTAAAACACTAGAAGAACAAGAGATAGTAGGAAAATAGCTCAACATCATTAGTCTTCTATGCTAAAAAAAGATAACATAATTCTAAATAGAGAAAAAATGAAACCTTCCCCATAAATACTTCAAGAGATCATGAATGCCTTCTCTCACCACTTTTTTTTTTTTTTTTGACATAGTCCTTGATAACTAGCCCATTCACAATAACTGTTAAAAAATATTGGGAATCAACCTAATGAAAGAGGGGACAGAACTCTACAATGGAAACTACAGAATCCTAAATAAGAAAATGGAGGAAATTCTTCCAAGATGAAAAATCTCCCATGCTCTTGAGTAGGCAGAATTAATACTGTCAAAGTGATCATACACTTTGATCATACACACTAAATCCTACTAATGTGATTCCTACTAAATGTGATTTCTACTAAAATATCAATGACATTCTTCACAGAACTAGAAAAAGCAATCACAAAATTTATTTGCAAAACAAGAGACACAGAATAGCCAAAGTGATACATACCAAGAAGAGTAAAGCAGGAGGGATCACAATGCAGACCTAGAGAGTGATGGTAACAAGAATGACATGGCATTGGCACCAAAATAAACATGTAGTACCATGGTACAGAAGACATAGAGATAAACCCAAATAAATAGGGTTCTCTCATACTAAAGACACCAAAATCATGCATTAAAAAAAACTATATCCTATTAAACAAATGGTGCTGGAAAAAGGGAAATTCATAAGTAGCAAAATGAATTTAAAACTCTATTTCTAATGCTGTGGAAAATTAACTCAAAGGTGAGTAAAAATGTAGGCACTATAACAGAGACCCTGCAAATAATAAAAGAAAAAACTGGATCAAACCTCCACCTAGTCAGCTTACAAACTGACCTCCTTACAAGTCTCCAAAAGCACAAGAAGTATAATCAAGAAACCATAAATAGAATGGACTCAAAATAAAAATCTTCTCAGCAAAGGAAACAATCCGTAACATGAAGAGAGTGACTGCAGAATGGAAGAAAATCTTTACTGTATACACCTTAGATAAATTGTTAATCTATGGAATATGTAAAGAATTCAAAAAACTTAACATGAAAAATAAAATAATCAATAAATGGGGTAACGAACTGAAAAAACACTTCACAGAAGAAAAAATACAAATGATCAACTAACATGAAAAATTGCTCATTATCTCTAGTAATTAGAGCAATGCATCTCAAACCTACTTGAAGATTTTATCCCACTCCTGTAACAATAAAATTTTTTTAAAAATAAAACATAAGAGATACGTTTTGGTGAGGATGTATGGAAAAAGGTACACTCATACATTTCTGCTTGGTCTACAAATTGATTTAACCATTCTGGAAATTTGAGATTTCTCAGAAAATTCAGAATGAAACCACCATTTGACCCAGTTATCCCATTCCTTGGTTTAAACACGAAGAATTTAAAACTACAGTGACTCAGCTACATCATTGTTTATAGCAGCTCAGTTCACAATGGGGAACCAATCTAGATGCCCTTCAACCTGTGCATGGATAAGGAAAATGTAGTATATGCAGACAATGGAATGTTATTTAGATTTAAAAAAAGGAAATTATGGCATGTTCTAGTAAATGCCTGGATCTAGAGAATACCACGTAAGTGAAATGAGTCAAACTCAAAAAACTAAAGACCATTTTTTTTTTTTTTCTGGCAGGCAAATGCTAACTCATAATGGGTGTTAGTGGAATAAAGAGTCTTTGGATTGTGCAGCAGGTAGTGATGGGAAAGGAATCAGGGTAAGGAGAGGAATGACAGTAAAATGATCTGGACATCATTACCATGAATACATGTGTGATTAAATGGCTTTTGTGTCTGCAACACTTGCAGCCTGTGGAAGGAGAATTTGTACTCCATTAGTGTACAATTTGTCTGAATGCATTCTACTGTCACATATAACTAATTGGAAACAAGTAAAAAATTTTGACAAATAAAATTTTGTCATTCTTTTCATTTGTAGGATTTCTCTTCAGTATGATTTTTCTGCAAGTGAGAAATGAATACTTTTTCAATAAATGCTTTGCCACATTCTTTGCATTTGTAGGGCTTCTCTGTGGTATGATATACCTGGTGATGATTAAGTCATACTATTTTATTAAAAGTTTTGCCACATTCTGAACATTCCTAAAGCTTCTCACTAGTATGAATTCCCTGGTGTCGAAAAAGGTTTATTTTAAATTAAAAGCTTTGCCACATTCTTTACATTGGTAGGGCTTCTCTCCAATATGAATTGTCTGGTGGTATATAAGGTCTGATTTTTTGTTGAAGGCTTTGTTGCATTCTGTACATTTGTAAGGCTCCTCTCCTGTATGAATTCTTTGATGAAATATAAGGTGTTATTTTGCATTAAAAGCTTTGTCATTTTCTTACATTGGCAGGGTGTCTCTCCAGTATGAATTCTGTGATGGCAAATAAGGTGCAATTTGTCATTAAAACCTTTGGTGCACGTTGTACATTTGAAGGACTTCTCTCCTGTATGAGTTCTCTAGTGCTTAGTAAGGTATGATCTTCGATGAAAGCTTTGCCACATTCTTTATATTTGTAGGGTTTCTCTCCAATATGAGTTCTCTGGTGGTGAATAAGCTCTGATTTTTTATTAAAGGTTTTGTTGTGTGCTGTACATTTGTAAGGCTTCCATCCTGTATGAATTTTTGATGGCAAATAAAGTCTGATTTTGCATTAAAAATTTTGCCATATTCTTTTCATTGGTAGGGCTTCACTCCAGTATGAATTCTCTGGTGTCGAGTGAGGATTGATCTTCGATAGAAAGCTTTACCACATTGTTTACATTGGTAGGGCTTCTCTCCAGTATGTGTTCTCTGGTGTTGAGTAAGGCATGTTCCTCGATAGAAAGCTTTGCCACATTCTTTACATTGGTAAGGCTTCTCTCCAGTATGAATTAGCTGGTGTTGAGTAAGGTGTGAACTTTTATAGAAAGCTTTACCACATTCTTTACATTGGTAGGGCTTCTCTCCAGTATGAATTCTCTGGTGTGTAGTAAGGTATGAACTTCGATAAAAAGCTTTGCCACATTCTTTACATTTGTAGGGTTTCTCTCCAATATGAGTTCTCTGGTGGTGAATAAGCTCTGATTTTTTATAAAAGGCTTTGTTGCATGCTGTACATTTGTAAGGCTTTTCTCCTGTATGAACTCTTTGATGGCAAATGAAATCAGAATTATCAATAAAAGCTTTGCCACATTCTTTACATTGATAGGGCTTCTCTCCAGTATGAATTCTCTGGTGTCGAGTGAGCATTGATCTCCGATAGAAAGCTTTGCCACATTGTTTACATTGGTAGGGCTTCTCTCCAGTATGAATTCTCTCGTGTCGAGTAAGCATTGATCTTCGATAGAAAGCTTTGCCACATTGTTTACATTGATAGGGCTTCTCTCCAGTATGAATTCTCTGATGGCAAATAAGGTACGATTTGTCATTAAAATCTTTGTTGCATGTTGTACATTTGAAGGGCCTCTCTCCTGTATGAATTCTTTGATGGCAAATAAAGTCAGAGTTTGCAATAAAAGCTTTTCCACATTGTTTACATTGGTAGGGCTTCTCTCCAGTATGAATTCTCTGATGGCAAATAAGGTGTGATTTGTCATTAAAACCTTTGGTGCATGTTGTACATTTGAAGGGTTTCTCTCCTGTATGAGTTCTCTGGTGTTTAGTGAGGGATGATCTTCGATAGAAAGCTTTGCCACATTCTTTACATTTGTAGGGTTTCTCTCCAATATGAGTTCTCTGGTGGTGAATAAGCTCTGATTTTTTATTAAAGGCTTTGTTGCATGCTGTACATTTATAAGGCTTCTCTCCTGTATGAATTCTTTGATGGCAAATAAAGGCAGATTTTGCATTAAAAGCTTTGCCACATTCTTGACATTGGTAGGGCTTCACTCCAGTATGAATTCTCTGGTGTTGGGTGAGGATTGATCTTTGATAGAAAGCTTTGCCACATTGTTTACATTGATAGGGCTTCTCTCCAGTATGAATCCTCTGATGGCAAATAAGGTGTGATTTGTCATTAAAAACTTTGTTGCATGTTGTACATTTGAAGAGTTTCTCTCCTGTATGTGTTCTCTGGTGTTTAGTAAGGGATGATCTTCGATAGAAAGCTTTGCCACATTCTTTACATTTGTAGGGTTTCTCTCCAATATGAATTCTCTGGTGGTGAATAAGCTCTGATGTTTTATTAAAGGCTTTGTTGCATGCTGTACATTTGTAAGGCTTCTCTCCTGTATGAATTCTTTGATGGCAAATAAAGTCAGATTTTGCATTAAAAGCTTTGCCACATTCTTTACATTGGTAGGGCTTCACTCCAGTATGAATTCTCTGGTGTCGAGTGAGCATTGATCTTCGATAGAAAGCTTTACCACATTGTTTACATTGGTAGGGCTTCTCTCCAGTATGAATTCTCTGATGGCAAATAAGATATGATTTGTCATTAAAAGCTTTGTTGCATGTTGTACATTTGAAGGGCTTCTCTCCTGTATGAGTTCTCTGCTGGTGAATAGGACATGGTTTTTGATAACATAATTTCTGATATTCACTCTCATTTAAAGTTCTCCATAGTGTCCTGTGTTGTAAATAGTCAAAGTCAAAATTTCCATAGTTTACATTAATCACGTTTTGAAATATATGTCTTATGCCCTGGTATCCTGAAAATTCTTCAGTATTATGAGATGCCATTGCTGAAATAAATGAAAGTTTGAAAAAATTACTTAGTGGGCTGGCATGAATATATTTAGTATATATAACAGGAAATTATAGCAGAGTTAGCAATGTCAAGACATCAGCAGTGTAGCAGACTAGTAAACCAAGGCCATCACTACTTCAAACACATGTTACATAAAAATGTATAGTCACATATATATATTGTGAAAATTACACAAATTATTGTAGAGAGCACAATATCCAAGATGACTATATTTCTACAGAGAGAAACATAGTACAAGGGAAGGGATGTATCTTACTTTTATCAACCAAACTCTTTCCTGCTTTCTTATATAGCATTGTCCAATTAGGGAAAAAAATCTACAAGCTGCCTTCACTCTCAGTAGTAAAATATGAAACATTCACCAACATTTCTAGCTTCTTTGAAGATTGTGTGAAAACTGGTTTTTTGTCTCCCAAGACAGGGAGACCTGGAACTAACTAATACAATGGATATTCAACAAGTTTTAAGTGGTAGGGAATCTTAAGAAGAAATATGGACAAAATTTTGGAGAGAAAAAATATATGTATCTAGAAGATTCAACATGAAAACAAATTTGAGAGACAATAAAACCCTTGCACAGACTATGTCAATATTACTTAGATGAAGCCGACATATGGAAATCAATAATAATAAATTGCATTTTTAATATTGTACTATTTGCTGATTTGTTTCATTGACAAATTCAACTTTGTGTATTTACTAATTGTATCATTGTATTTTAATGTATTTATACAAGGTGATATGACAAATGTAATATTAGTAGCACAAATGTCATTTTGTATAATTAACAGCTTTGTGCTTACAAATATTGCATTTTTTTCTATTAGTATTTACCAAGAACATATTACATAACAGTCACCATGTGGTACAGCAAAACTCTTGATCATGTTTTGTCCATTGAAATAAAAATTTGTAGACTTCGAGTAATAGTATGCCCACACTCCACAAAACACAGTACCTAGTAACCACAATTATACTCTCTGAATTTCTAATTTTCACATGTGAATCAGATGCTCCTGCAACTGATTTTGTGTCTGCTGCATTTCATATAATGTAGAATGTTGCATATTAATCCCATATCACTTTAAATGACAATATATTTTATTTTATAGAAAAATAGTAATGTTATGTAAATACCATGTTTTTAGTCATTCAATCATTGATGGACACATGGATTTATTCTGTAAGTTGAATACTAAGAATCATGCTTACACTGAATGCAATAGTGAAGATATATTTTCAACATACTGATTTAATTTCTGATGGACACATATTTTGTACTGGCATTTCTGGATCATGAGGTCATTTTACTTTTATTTATTTTTTTGTATGTGGTGCTTGGGATTAAGCCAAGGGTGCTATACAACAGAACTTTCATACAAGCCATTTAAAAATTTTTTGAGACATGTTGTTTCTAACTTTCTGTGACCTGCCTCAAACTTGAAATTTTTTCAAATGTCTTCCCAATATGCTGGGATTTCAAGCATGTACCTTGAAACTGAATTTGACTATATTTTTCATTGATTTCAAAATTTTCCCATTGTTTCCACAAATGAATCTATAATCTACTGTTGACTGTTTTTAAAATATACAAAACCAATTAAAAATAGTACCACACATAAAGGTAAAGGAAATGAGGTTTTAATCAACATAATAAACCAAAACATTACAAACTGAACATTAGATTAGTAAGAGTTATGAATTGCCCAAAGAATGCTAAATAACAATTTAAAGGAAGTTTAGTGAGCTAAATTCAGAGAAAATTTGTTAATATAAATAAGCAGAAATTTTGTATATGAAGAATTCCTTAAGGGAATGTGTATGACAAAGGCAGGCATGGTGTACAAATCTGTAGTCCTAACAATATGGGGGAGGCTGAGCAAGGATGTCATAAGTTCAAAGCCAGTTTTAGCAACTTAGATCCTGGGAAAAATGAAAAACCTATAGAACATATATAAAGGAAAGTGGGAATAAAAATATATAAAGGGAAGGGTGAGAGGAATTAAAGCATGCAACTATGAAATGCAGTGAACCACATGTTAAATCATTAAGCAAATTATTTAAAAATATAAGAAATATAGAATATGACTTACGAGGCAGAAGTAATGAGTTCTTCACTTTTAAAATTATATTAGCTTATTAATACATTATTTTAAAGTAAATCAAAACAACTTAATTAGCATAATTAAATCTAAAAGAAGGAACATCCAAATCAGTTCTGATAGACATGGATATGGAACACAACTTACTCCAAAAACCTTCTATGGCCCTCCAGTCCCAGGCTGCTGGGTAAGATGGGCGACCCAGGAAAATGGTGCAGCCTCTGCCCTGCAGAACCACTGCTGTCACTGCTCACTGGTTGACCTAGGCTGTTAAAGACTGGGAAACCTCCCTGCATGACCTGATGGTGGTTTTGATATTTCCATCCCAAGACCCAGGAATCCTTGACTGTCAAGTCTCCTGGCCCAATCATGTTCAAATTTGCACTGAGTAAATAGTACCAATGGAAGGTATTTCAAGAATGGTAGCCAAACAAAAGTGCCAATTCCAGCAGGGGGGTTAATGGATGAGAGAAAGTTTGGCCAATCAGCACAGACTAGGGCCTTTAGTGTCCAATCTATGCATACTACATTAGATGACACCTCGTCCTGAGAAGGCAAGCAAATGTCTCTTCATCCCAGAAGATTAGTAAAGCTGTGGAACATGATGAGTGGAACAGTGAGCACTTCTGGACAGTTGGTGTATGTTCTACCAAAGAGAGAACCTGCAGGGAAACAAACTATTTGACCAATTGGAAATGCCCAACATCCTTCAGAAAAATTTACTGGGCACTTGTAGAAGATGTGTGTATATATAATGGAACAGCTGCTCTCAACTTGTCCCCCCCCCCAACAATTTAAAACTTTTGTTACATCTGTACATTCTAAATTTTAAACAGGTTGCTGATATAGGTTAGAGTTATAATATAATGTTGCATACCCATTGGTTTTTAAAAGTTGGAAATGTCTTCTGAAAGTGACAGTAAAATGGAGTTGTTAGACTACCTCTAGGAAAGGCATTGTCCACTTTTATTCAGGGGGTTAGAGGACATGGAGAAGACTTTGACCTTGAGAAAGAAGGGTCCTGGGACATACTGATTTTGTGTATATTACAATTTTCATATTATAAGCATTGCTTGGCGTGTGCATTTTACTCCTCATTCCTGTATATATAGTTCACAATGCTAAGTATTTTTTTAGACATAATGACTTTTTAGATATTGTAATGTTCAAAGTAGAAGCAGTAAAATATAACACATTTTTTTAATTCTGTAAATTACATTTTTTGAACATTTCTAGGAAATGTTTTGGGGAGGACAATAGCCAAAACACCTGCTGTGAAATAAGCATTGTATGCTTGTTCTCTAGAACCCCACACCAGTGTGCTATCAATGAGGCAAAAGTAACCATTGATCTAATGTTTGTGTGTTTTGTTTTACTTTGCTCTTTGTATAGTGTACATAAAGGACAAACAAGTTGAAATCTACACCTAGTTTTTCTAGATGTAAATGAGGTTGCCACTGTATGACAAAAGTAGAATTAGTAAACAAATTTTGTATGTTTTTTGCTAAAATTCCTAGGAAGAATTTTCTTTTTAAAATTGGATCATTATAGCACACTGAGTTGGTGAAGGACCAGAATGCTCATATTTTAAAGTCATTTTCAAATTAGAAGTGTTGTTACAGTTTCTTCAAAACTTTATGTATATGTATATGTCATATACATAGTGGACAAATTAGTTTTTAATTGAATCATCTAGTCTGTCTAGATGTTTAGAAATGCCTGATGGATGTTAAATGTACAGGTACTAAAATATCACTGCATAAGTCTGAATGTTCTCTCTGATATGTGGAGGCTAACACACAATAAGTTGGGGGAACACAGAATACAATTTCATTGAATTAGATAAAGTGAAATTAAGGGAAGGAAGTAGAGATGGGTATAAGTATAATAATAGAATGAATCAGATAAAAATTTCCTGTGTTCATATATGAATACACAAGCAGTGTAAATCCACATTGCATACACTCACAAATATGGGAAGTTTTATTCCATGCATGTACATTGGTCAAAATACATACTACTGCCATGTACATCTAAAAAGAATAAAAGTTTTAAAAAAGAAAATAATCAATCTAAAATACAAATAATGCAATTTACAGGGAACTCTAAATCTAAGGAAACAAGTAAGCAAGGAATAGAAGAAGAGTGTGACATAAAAATGTGGCCAAAAGAAAACTGGGATGACCAAATTGCTATGGAGAAAACAGTTTAAAGCAAGAAGTTATCTGAGAGAAAATATATTTTAAATTAAAAAAATCTTTGAAAATAGGCAAAATATAATATTATATGAAGATAAAGAAAGCTTTGCCTAGAATACTACAGAAAGAATAGATATAGGTTTAACTCACACCATATATCTAAGACATAAAAAGTTAAGACTGATAGAAGTAAATAAAGAAATCAAAATCAACACTTGAACACTAGGAGACACCAATATGCACTTGCTGTAAAGGAAAAGTCAAACAAAATGATAAAAAAAAACAGAAGACTTTGAAAATAATCAAAATTAATTTGACTTTTATAATGCTTTTCAATAGAAATAGAATATCAAAGTGGATCAGCCAACAGGAAAGTAATAAACCAAAGGTTAATATGTATAAAAATATTAAAATTATTTTCTGATTATTAGAGAAAATGTTAGAAATCAAAAGTGGAAAGGATGTTTAAATATCAACACATATGTGGCAATTGATTGAATAAACTTGTACCTATCTTTTTCCAGAACTGAAAGATTAAATTAAAAGACTTTTGTGCTTCTCAAAGTTATCTGGAGACTACATGTAAATATTTCTCAAACTCCCAATGATATGTTTTGCCAAGACAGAAAAAACTTATTCTAGAAATTTTATGGTATCTCAAATTTTTATGGAGATACCAAAAATATTCAAAGTCAAAATAAAATTGGGAGAAGGTTGTTTCAATTTCCAAACATTAAAAACTGTAAAATTTAATTGGTAATAGTGACATCAATGAAGACAGATGGACAGAGTGAATTCTGAGTGTAATAAGGTCTCGCATATACAGCAAATTAAGACATTTGAGCACAAAAGTTTATTACAGCATTAATCAACAGAGCTACTATGAGGAAGCACACAAAATAACTCTTGGAATGAGAGGATGGAGCAATTTGGAATATAGAAACTACAGAATATTTTTCAAATTTTTGAGAACTCTATAATCAGGATAAATCTTCAGTACGTTATGTTAACTGAAATATGTCACAACCACAAAGAAAAATATGGGAGAACTCTACTGATATAAGACAACTAGAAACAAACAAACATGCAAAAAAAAAAAAAAACCCTTCTGAACAGAAATGAGAATGACATTAGTGATAGGAGAAGACAGAAAATAACACTTGTTTACATGGAAATATACTTATTGATTTTTGATATGTAAGAATTCTATAGATATATTATGTGACAATTTGAATTAATATTGCTGAACAGTATGCATGATATATGAGAAAGCAAGTATTGTTTTGTGGTTTTGATTACAATTAAAATTACAAATAACACATAAAACTAAAAAGATTGTAAAATGTTTGAAAGGTACTTTGAAAATATTATGGTCTTTATCCTATAAATAAGAAAAAAATCCATAAATATATATATATAAAGAGCATGCATATAATCTAGAATTACTATTGTAATTGTGAGGCAGGGAGGTAATAATTTCAATGCCATCCTCAATATCTTTGTGAGAAGTTCTCTCCAAATATAAAGGGGCTGGAGATGTAGCCCATTATTAGAGTACCCCTAGATTCTATCCCTATTGCATTAACATATAAAAAATTTGCATTACTATGTACATACACAGGATAAGAAATCAATCTGGATAAAATAAAAAATTCATTTAAAAAGGTATACTATTTATACAAACAAGTAAAAGCATATAAAATGTTATTGACAATAGAAACAAGGATCATGCATAACTTCATTTGAACATTATCCTAATTTGTGAAGTAATAGAAATTGTCATATTCATAAAATACAGACAAAAATAAAACAGTGTTTTGTGAAGTGAGGAAACCTCTTCTAAAACATGAAATGTACTCTATAAAATGAAAGAATAAAGGAAAGGAAAATTTAACCAACCATAGATATATTATTTATAAATGCTTTCATATAGCTAAAATTTGCAACTATCATTACATACCACAAAAGAGCATTTATTGTGAATCTGTTTTCATGGAAAATACATAACAAGTATTTATTTATAAAGAGCACATGTCAGTGAATTTTAATGAATAAATATATGAATAATATTAAACTGCTTTAGGATATTAACTTATTAAAATGGATTGACCTAGAATTCTCCAAAAATGTGCACATTATCACCTGAAGACCCACAAATAACAGAAATCCTTTTAGATCATGCTGATACTCACTAGCAAAGGAGAGTTTGGGTGGTTAATTTAAATGAACTGGGACATCACTGTAGTCACACAGATTTTACGGAATTTTAAAAGAAGATAAACATGGGCAGTACATATTCAATGATAACAAGAGAAATAAACCTAAACTTCTGAAAAATCATTTCTGCTAGGTAACTTCAACATTTTGAAGTTTGGCTTCTTCCTTGAACTTTGGGCCTCTCAACTCTGTCTTCTTATAGATGTAGGCCACAGTATTTTATATCACTGAATTACTCTCAGTATTAATTTTCTAAAGTGAAGGATATATAATATACCAAGAAAGAAAGAGGTTAATGACTACATGGAATGTCATTAACATTTTATTTATACCAAAAAATGCTCTGTTTTTCTTGAAAGTGCAAATCTGAAACACATTCTTATAGAGAAGTTTCTAGAAGATATTTATCAAGGGAAGAAAATTAAATAATTATAATTAATTAAAAATTATGAAGGGAAGTTATGCATACCCAGGAAGACCAAGTTTCTGTAGTTATCTACCATCACATCTCTATATAAGTTTTGTTGAGCTGGTTGAAGGCATTTCCACTCCTCTTCAGTGAAATCAATGGTCACATCCCTGAATGTCAAAAGTTCCTGAAATAAGAATAGGTAAATAAATATTACAGAGGACAAGGGAGCAGCCCAAATTTCATATGACAGTGACTGCAGAATGTGGATCTACGGGAAGAGGCTCTCAATGCATCAGGCCTTGGACTGCCCACAGAACCTCTGTTGAAGAGGTGATTGTCTACTGTTAGCCTGCAGACTGACTGCAGATCACCAGGGGATCGCCAGCTGCCTGCTGTTGCTTGGAAATTCACTGCCACAGTACCCAGTGGTTTGGTTACACGTGGCTGCCACAATTTTGAGACATTAACCAGCAACTGCAGGACCTGTGGACAGATTGAAAAAGCCCCATATCTAGGACATCTCAACCCAATCAACTACACCCTGCCAAAACGAGCCCCAGACAAATGGACGGTACCACATCTCCTGGACCCCTGAACCAGACAGACCACACTGTGCTCCAGGACCCCTTTCCAACAACCACACCCTGCCTCCAGGACTCCCAGCCAACCACACCCATGCCCTGAGCTGCAGCTCCCCATTTGTCAACATACTTGTAAGCCAGTTTGGCCATCTTGGATTACCTGGGAAGCAGAAGCACCCACATTTAGGTGGGGCAAATCCCATCCTGAGATGCCTACTGGAAACTGGAAGCTCATTTTCATATATCTCTCATGCATCAGGCTGCTGAAGACTGGGAGCTTTGAATAAAACATAAGTGTTACAGTACAGGGTTTTTTTTTTTTTCTCCTTTTTTGAAAAATTATAAGTTTTTGTTTCTTTACTTTTCTTGCTCTATTTTCCTTTTGTTTATTGGTTTCCTCAGAGTGTCTTTCTCCTTTTTCTCATGCTAACCAACCAACTACTTCTGATTACACTTTCACACTTTCTATGATATAGAACTTCTATATACTAATCCCATTAACAGTTACATCTTACACCCCACTCCCCATCCACTTTGTCCTCCATTACAAACTGCAGGCCTTAATGCAAATCTATCTGTTATAATGTAGATAAGGTTTGAACTCATCCTCTGTTTTTTATGACAATATTGTTAATGTCATCAAAGAATATTTTTGGATTAGGGCTGCATATTGTCTGTACTGAGTGCTCCTATTATTGATCTCCCCCTTAAAGAAGATGTTTTGCACACCTATAGGGTCACTATAAGCATGTGGGGGAAAACTGAAAGACACAAGATCTGTGCTGCTAGAGGAGAAGATACATGAACAACATGAAAAGGCAAGGGAAGAAAATGTTCCAAACAAACCTAGATTCTATATTCAGAGAACCCAGTGACAGCATGGTAGAAGAAATGTCAGAAAAAAGTTCAGAGTATTCATAATTAAAATAACTTATGAGGCAAAGGATGAAATAAAAGAGGAAATGCAGTCAACAAATGATCACTCCAATAAGCATATGAAAGAGCAACTGCAAGAAGGAAAAAAATCACTTCAACAAAGAGGTAGAGATTCTCAAAAAAAATAAAATAAATAAATAAATAAAAAATAAAACAAAACAGGAAATCCTTGAAATGAAATGAAGAAAACAATAAACTCAATAAAAAACTCAATGGAAAATGGAAAGCTTCACCAACAGACTAGATCACTTGGAAGAAAAAAACCTCAGACAATGAAGACAAAATTTTTAATCTTGAAAATAAAATTGACCAAACAGAGAGGATGGAAGATTATAAGAAATTATGAATGAAAACTCTAAGAACTCTGAGACATCATGAAAAGACCAAATTTAAGAATTATTGGGATTGAGGAAGACACAGATACAAACCAAAGGAATGAACAATGTATTCAATGAACTGATATTAAAAAGTTCCCCAAACCTGAAGAATGAAATGGAAAATCAAATGCAAGAGAGTCACAGAACACCAGATGCACAAAATTACAACAGATCCACACAAAGTCACAATATAATGAATATGTCTCATATACAAAATAAAGATAGAATTTTTAAGGCTACAATAGAAAAGCATCAGAATACATATAGGAGGAAACCAATATGAATCTCAGCATATTTTCCAGTCAGGACCCTAAAAATTAGAAGGGCCTGGAACAACATATTTCAAGCTCTGAAAGAATGTGGTTGCCAACAAAGAATCCTATACCCAGCAAAAGTAACCTTCAGATTTGAAGATGAAAAAAAAAAAAATCCTTCCATGATAAACAAAAGTTAAAATAATTTACAAATAGAAAGCATGTGTCACACAACATTCTCAGCAAAATATTCCATGAGGAGGAAATGAAAAACAACAATGTAGGTCAGCAAAGGGAGGAACTACCTTAAAGGAAAAACCAAAGGAGATACCAACTCAAGTTAAAAACCAAAAATAAACCCAAATGACTGGGAAAACAAATCATACCTCAATAATAACCATGAATGTTAATGACCTAAAGTCATTAATCAAAAGAGATAGGTTGGTAAATTGGATTTTAAAAAGACCCAACAATATGCAGCCTTCATAAGACTCATATCATAGAAAAGGACATCTACAGACTAAAGGTAAAAGGATGGGAAAAAACCTCAAAGACCTACCACACACAGGGACTCAGTAAAAAATTGGGGGTTTCATTCTTATATCAGATAAATTGGACTTCAAGTCATAGTTAGTCAGAAGGGATAAGAAAGGAAATTTCATACTGTTTAAGGGAATCATAAATCAGGAAGACATAATTACCATAAATATTTATGCCAGAAACAATGGTGCATACATGCACATCAATTCTCAATTTCATGAATCAAAGAGACCACAACACAATAATTCTGGGTGACTTTAACACACCAATGTCACCACTGGATAGATCCCCAAAATTAATCTAAACAAAGAAAACAGAATTCAATAAAACTGTCAATAACTTAGACTTAACAGACATGTATAAAATATTTGATCCATCAACAAGTGAATACACTTTCCACTTTTTTCACAGCGGCCCATGGATCCTTCTCTACAACAGATCATATATTATGCCACAAAGCAGCCCTTAGAAAATGAAAAAAAAAAAAGAGATACTACCTTGCATTCTCTCAGATCATAATGGAATGAAATTAGAAATCAATGACAAAATAAAAAACAGAAACTACTCCAACATCTACAGACTAAATAATATACTACTGAATGAATCACAGATAACAGAAAACATCAAGGAGGAAATAAAAAATATTCATGGGGTAAATGAGATTGATCATACATATCAAAACCTCTGGGACACCATGAAAACAGTTCTAAGAAGAAAATTCATTGCACGGAACATATCCAAGAAAATAATAAAAAGTAAACAACTAAATGACCTAACATTACATCTCAAAGCACTAGAGAAAGAAGAACAGAACAACATTGTAAGAATAAGAAGACAGGAAATAATTAAAGTCAGTGCTGAAATCAATGGAATAGAAACAAAAGAAGCAATTCAAAAATTGGCAAAACAAAAAGTTGGTTTTTTGAAAAAGTAAACAAAATAGATAAACCCCTAACCACACAAAAATGGAGAGAAAAAACTCAAATTACAAAAATTCGTGATGAAAAAGGAATTATAATGACAGACACCACTGAAATACAAAACATAATGTTAAGCTACTTTAAAAATCTATACTCCAAAAAATAGGAAATATTGAAGATATTGACAAACTCCTAGAGACATATGATCCTCCCAAACTAAACCTGCAGGACATACATAATTTATTTTTTTTATTTTTTATTTTTTAATTGTAAACAAATGGGATACATGTTGTTTCTCTGCTTGTACATGGCGTAAAGGCATACCATTTGTGTAATCATAAATTTACATAGAGTAATGTTGTTTGATTCATTCTGTTATTTTTTCCCATCCCCCCACCCCTCCCACCCCTCTTTACCCTCTATACAGTACTTCCTTCCTCCATACTTGCCCCCCTCCCTAACCCTAACTCTAACCCTAACACTAACCCTTCCTTCCCCCCCATTATGTGTCATCCTCCACTTATTAGCGATATCACTCGTCCTTTGGCTTTTTGAGATTGGCTTATCTCACTTAGCATGATATTCTCCAATTTCATCCATTTGCCTGCAAATGCCATAATTTTGTCATTCTTTATGGCTGAGTAATATTCCATTGTATATATATATATACCACAGTTTCTTTATCCACTCATCAATTGAAGGGCATCTAGGTTGGTTCCACAGACTGGCTATTGTGAATTGAGCAGCTATGAACATTGATATGGCTGTATCTCTGTAGTATGCAGATTTTAAGTCCTTTGGGTATAGGCCAAGGAGTGGGATAGCTGGGTCAAATGGAGGGTCCATTCCAAGTTTTCTAAGGAATCTCCACACTGCTTTCCAGAGTGGCTGCACTAATTTGCAGTCCCACCAGCAATGTATGAGGGTACCTTTCTCCCCACATCCTCGCCAACACCTGTTGTTGCTTGTATTCTTGATAATCGCAATTCTATTTGGGGTGAGATGGAATCTTAGGGTGGTTTTGAATTGCATTTCTCTTATTACTAGAGATGTTGAACATTTTTCTATATGTTTGTTGATTGCTTGTAGATCTTCTTCTGTGAAGTGTCTGTTCATTTCCTTGGCCCATTTGTCGATTGGATTATTTGCATTCTTGGTGTAGAGTTTTTTGAGTTCTTTATAGATTCTGGAGATTAGAGCTCTATTTGAAGTATGATTGGCAAAGATATTCTACCACTCTGTAGGCTCTTTCTTCACATTGCTGATAGTTTCCTTTGCTGAGAGAAAACTTTGTAGTTTGAATCTATCCCAGTTATTGATTCTTGGCTTTTATTTCTTGTGCTATGGGAGTCATGTTAAGGAAGTCTGGTCCTAAGCCGACATGTTGAAGATCTGGACCTACTTTTTCCTCTATAATCTGCAGGGTCTCTGGTCTGATTCCGAGGTCCTTAATCCATTTTGAGTTTAATTTCGTTCATGGTGAGAGATATGGGTTTAGTTTCATTCTGTTGCATATGGATTTCTAATTCTCCCAGCACTATTTGTTGAAAAGGCTATCTTTTCTCCATTGCATATTTTTGGCGCCTTTGTCTAGTATGAGAAAATTGTATTTTTTTGGGTTTGTGTCCGTGTCCTCTATTCTGTACCATTGATCTACCTTTCTATTTTAGTACCAATACCATGCTGTTTTTGTTACTATTGCTTTGTAGTAGAGTTGAAGATCTGGTATTGCAATACCCCCTGTTTCACTCTTCCTGCTAAGGATTGCTTTAGCTATTCTGGGTTTCTTATTCTTCCAGATGAATTTCATAATTGCTTGCTCTATTTCTGTAAGGTACGTCATTGGGATTTTAATTGGAATTGCATTGAATTTGTATAGCACTTTTGGTAGTATGGCCATTTTGACAATATTAATTCTTCCTATCCAAGAACATGGAAGATCTTTCCATCTTCTAAGGTGTTCTTTAATTTCTTTCTTTACTGTTGTATAGTTCTCATTGTAGAGGTCTTTCACCTCTTTTGTGAGATTGATTCCCAAGTATTTTATTTTTTTCGAGGCTATTGTGAATGGGGTAGTTTTCCTAATTTCTCTTTCTGAAGATTCATCACTTATGTATAAAAATGCGTTGGATTTATGGGCATTGATCTTGTAACCTGCTACTTTACTGAATTCACTTATGAGTTCTAAGAGTTTTCTGGTGGAATTACCAGGTTCCTCTAAATATATAACCATGTCATCAGAGAACAGGGATATTTTGAGTTCTTCTTTTCCAATTTGTATCCTTTTAATTTCTTTGGTTTGTCTAATTGCTCTGGCTAGAGTCTCAAGAATAAGGTTGAATAGAAGTGGTGAAAGAGGGCATCCCTGCCTTGTTCCAGTTTTTAGGGGGAATGCTTTCAGTTTTTCACCAGTTAGAATAATATTAGCCGTGGGCTTAGCATAAATGGCCTTCACAATGTTAAGGAATGTTCCCACTATCCCTATTTTTTTAGTGTTTTGAGCATGAAGGGGTGCTGTATTTTATCAAATGCTTTTTCTACATCTATTGAAATAATCATGTGATTCTTGACTTTAAGTCTATTGATATGGTGAATTACGTTTGTTGATTTCCTGATGTTGAACCAACCTTGCATCCCTGGGATGAAACCCACTTGATTATGGTGCACTATCTTTTTAATATGTTTTTGTATGCGGTTTGCTAAAATTTTGTTGAGAATTTTTGCATCGATGTTCATTAAGGATATTGGTCTGAAATTTTCTTTCCTTGATGAGTCTCTGTCTGGTTTAGGTATCAGTGTGATATTGGCTTCATAGAATGAGTTTGGGATGGTCCCCTCCTCTTCTATTTTATGGAATACTTTGAGAAGTATTGGAATGAGCTCTTCTTTAAAGGTTTTGTAGAACTCGGTTGAGAACCCATCTGGTCCCGGACTTTTCTTTGTTGGTAGGCTTTTGA